>NC_136268.1:154826486-154896486 GCF_964187855.1 Myxine glutinosa
AATATTCGTACATTTAGAGGTTTATTTTGGAAATATCATGTAATTCTATTTTTCTGGACCTTATTCTACTTTTATCAGTTTTTGAACATTTTGAAAGACGTTGGTGTAAGATTATCCGCACTATGTAAATATTCGTACATTTAGAGGTTTATTTTGGAATTATCATGTAATTCTATTTCTGGACCTTATTCTACTTTTATCAGTTTTTGAACATTTTGAAAGACATTGGTGTAAGATTATCCGCACAATGGAAATATTCGTACATTTAGAGGTTTATTTTGGAAATATCATGTAATTCTATTTTTCTGGACCTTATTCTACTTTTATCAGTTTTTGAACATTTTGAAAGACGTTGATGTAAGATTATCTGCACTATGGAAATATTCGTACATTTAGAGGTTTATTTTGGAAATATCATGTAATTCTATTTTTCTGGACCTTATTCTACTTTTATCAGTTTTTGAACATTTTGAAAGACGTTGGTGTAAGATTATCCGCACTATGGAAATATTCGTACATTTAGAGGTTTATTTTGGAAATGTCATGTAATTCTATTTCTGGACCTTATTCTACTTTTATCAGTTTTTGAACATTTTGAAAGACGTTGGTGTAAGATTATCCGCACAATGGAAATATTCGTACATTTAGAGGTTTATTTTGGAAATATCATGTAATTCTATTCTTCTGGACCTTATACTACTTTTATCAGTTTTTGAACATTTTGAAAGACATTGGTGTAAGATTATCCGCACTATGTAAATATTCGTACATTTAGAGGTTTATTTTGGAATTATCATGTCATTCTATTTCTGGACCTTATTCTACTTTTATCAGTTTTTGAAACATTTTGAAAGACATTGGTGTAAGATTATCCGCACAATGGAAATATTCGTACATTTAGAGGTTTATTTTGGAAATATCATGTAATTCTATTTTTCTGGACCTTATCCTACTTTTGTCAGTTTTGAACATTTTGAAAGACTTTGGTGTAAGATTATCCGCACGATGGAAATATTCGTACATTTAGAGGTTTCTTTTGGAAATGTCATGTAATTCTATTTTTCTGGACCTTATTCTACTTTTATCAGTTTTTGAACATTTTGAAAGACGTTGGTGTAAGATAATCCCCACGATGGAAATATTCGTACATTTAGAGGTTTCTTTTGGAAATGTCATGTAATTCTATTTTTCTGGACCTTATTCTACATTTGTCAGTTTTTGAACATTTTGAAAGACGTTGGTGTAAGATTATCCGCACAATGGAAATATTCGTACATTTGGAGGTTTATTTTGGAATTTTTTTTGTTTTTGTTTTTTTGTTGTATACTGAATCGAGGCTCGTGAAAGAGCTAACATTTACTTCACAAATAAATCGACCAGACAAACAAAATACAAACAAAATACACAAAAAGAGGAAGCGGCGGACAAGATGGGGAGAAAAGGGGAAGCACACAAACACAACATCCGAGAGCAGGGAGATGTGTGGAAGGGAGAGGGCCCGGGGGGAGGAGGCATGGGAAGGGGGGGGGGGGAGGGAGAAGTATAAAGCACAAGGACACCAAGGACTTCCAGGACAGAAGTTGGTATTTCAAAAAGTGGAATTGGGGTGAAATTAGCGGGGGTAGAAAAGATCAAGGTTTTGGATGGGGGAAGATAAGAGATGGTGGTGAACAGCTGTTTTAAAGACTTGCAGGGTGGAGTGGGATTGAAGAGAGTGAGGGAGTTTGTTCCAGAGGCGGGAGAAAAGAGGAATGAAGGAGTGAAGGTGAGCAGAGAGTCTTTATTTTGGCAGTTTAACCAAAAGAGGGTTGCAGGCAGATCTTGTGCGACCTGTAGGAGTATTTGCGGGACAGAGCCCAGAGAGAGCTGGGGGGGCAAGGCCAGAGAGGAGTCGGTAGAAGACGGAAAGACCACCAACCTGCCTGCGGTGAGTGAGTGAGAGTCCCTTGGAGTTAGCTTCATCACGGGAGATTCCAATGATTCTGAATGCTTTGGTTTCAACAGCGCGAAGGCGAGCTAGGTATGAGGCAGGAGCACCAGCCCAGAGGGAGAGCAGTATTCCTTTGAGCTGCGGATGAAAGCCTTGTATGTGGTGAGGAGCTCAGGTGTGCCAAGGAAGGACTTCGCACGATGGAGGATGCCCAGTCGGCGACTGGATTTGGAGGCCAGATTTGAAATGTGGTTTTTCCAGGAAAGATCATGGCAGATAGTGAGACCCAAAAGCTTGAGTGACAGAACTTCTTGGAGAGGATTTTTCAGAAAGTGGATGGGAGGGTTGTCCAGTCGGTCTTTTCGGAGAGACATCGTAAGAGTGTGAGATTTGTCATGATTGAAAGACATGTTCCACTTGTTTGCCCAGTCTGTGATTTTGTCAAGGTCTGCAGAGAGTGAGGAGGCTGCAGACTGCCGATCTGAGGGATGAAGAATGGAGCGACAGAGAGTAGAGTCGTCAGCAAAGAGATAGAGAGGATTTTCAAGAGAGTCAGAGAGATCATTGATGAAGACCAGAAAAAGCACAGGGCCCAGAACACTGCCTTGGGGAACTCCAGCCTGAACAGGAAGAGGAGATGAGAGAAACCCATTCAGGGCCACACGTTGACTACGACTAGAGAGGAAGTCCACCAGCCATGCGTGGCGATTTCCATGGATACCAAAAGAGGAGAGTTTGGTGAGCAGAGCGGGGTGCCAGACCATATCGAAGGCACGTGATATGTCAAGGGAGACTGCTCTAATTTCCTGTTTGGCATTGAGGACCTCCATCCATTGTTGAGAAAGCAGAAGCAGCATGTCCAGAGTGGAGTGTCCAGGTCTGAAACCAAATTGATGATCAGAGATCAAGCCATTGGAGAAGAGGAAAGATTTCATATCTGAAGCAATGATGGATTCCGTGACTTTGCTGATAATTGGGAGAAGGCTGTTTGGTCTGTAGTTGCTGGGATCTGTTTTTGCACCTTTTTTGTGCAAAGCGGTGATGTTGGCAGATTTCCAAGCAGATGGAAGATGACCTTGAGCAAAAGAGAGGGTGAAGAGAACAGAGAGAGGGAGTGAAAGAGTGGAAGAACATGATTTTAGGACCCGTGGGCTGATGCCGTCAGGTCCAGTTGCAGAATCAGAGTCGAGGGTTGACAGAAACCTTTCCACCTTGTCAGGAGGAAAGGACACAGAGTCCAGGAGCAGCTGGGTACGACTGGGTACGGTGGGTACAGAGAGGGATGGGTTTGGGACACAAGATTTCGAGGCAAACACAGAGTTGAGGCATTCAGCTTTTTCACGTGCGGAGACAGCCGTGTGGCCATTTAAGGTGAGGGAGGGGATGGAGGGGGAACAAACACCAGAAACAGATTTTACCAGACATCACCAGGATTTGGAAGAGGGAGACAGATAAGAGAGTTCGGTCCTGAGGACGGAGAGATATTGTTTCGTGGCTCTCCTGAGGGTGGACACACACTTGTTTCGGGCTTTGTGAAAGGAAATGAGATTTCCTTCCATTGGATTTGCTTTCCAGGAGACGAAGATGATTTGCTTTCCATTCCAGGAGACGTCCAGGAGACGATTTGCTTTCCATTTGCTTTCCAGGGAATTATCATGTTATTATATTATTCTGGATCTTATTCTACTTTTATCAGTTTTTGAACATTTTGAAAGACTTTGGTGTAAGATTATCCACACGATGGAAATATTCGTACATTTAGAGGTTTAGTTTGGAAATATCATGTAATTATATTTCTGGACCTTATTCTGCTTTTATCAGTTTTTGAACATTTTGAAAGACATTGGTGTAAGATTATCCGCACTATGGAAATATTCGTACATTTAGAGGTTTTTTTTTGGAAATATCATGTAATTCTATTTCTGGACCTTATGCTACTTTTATCAGTTTTTGAACATTTTGAAAGACGTTGGTGTAAGATTATCCGCACTATGGAAATATTCGTACATTTAGAGGTTTGTTTTGGAAATATCATGTAATTCAATTATTCTGGACCTTATTCTACTGTTATCAGTTTTTGAACATTTTGAAAGACATTGGTGTGAGATTATCCGCACAATGGAAATATTCGTACATTTAGAGGTTTCTTTTGGAAATGTCATGTAATTCTATTATTCTGGACCTTAAACTACTTTTGTCATGTTTGAACATTTTGAAAGACGTTGGTGTGAGATTATCCGCACAATGGAAATATTCGTACATTTAGAGGTTTCTTTTGGAAATGTCATGTAATTCTATTTTTCTGGACCTAAAGCTACTTTTGTCAGTTTTTGAACATTTTGAAAGACGTTGGTGTAAGATTAACCCCACGATGGAAATATTCGTAGATTTAGAGGTTTATTTTGGAAATATCATGTAATTCTATTTTTCTGGACCTAAAGCTACTTTTGTCAGTTTTTGAACATTTTGAAAGACATTGGTGTAAGATTATCCGCACAATGGAAATATTCGTACATTTAGAGGTTTATTTTGGAAATATCATGTAATTCTATTTTTCTGGACCTAAAGCTACTTTTGTCAGTTTTTGAACATTTTGAAAGACATTGGTGTAAGATTATCCGCACAATGGAAATATTCGTACATTTAGAGGTTTATTTTGGAAATAATAATAATAATAATAATAATTCATTTATTTTGTATAGCGCTTTTCCAGAAGCCCAAAGGCGCTTTGACAGAGTGGAAAACATAATGCATAACAATACATGAAAACAACAATTGCAAAAAGACAAGAATCAAGAAAACAAACAGCAGCGATATACGGCATATATATAAGACAAGAATCAAAAAGACAAGACAAGAATCAATAGGGAAATATTTAAAGCAAAAGGAGGGAGAAGGAGAAGAGATAGTCAGGGGTTAAATGCTGTGGGTTGAATGTTGAATGCAGCGTTGAACAGGTGGGTCTTTAGTGATGTTTTGAATGTGGTGAGTGAGGAGGAGTCTCTGATGGTGTGAGGTAGTGAGTTCCAGAGGGTGGGAGCAGCGATGGAGAAGGCCCTGTCCCCCCAGGATCTGAATTTGGTCCGGATGGAGGGGGTCAGGAGGTTGGTACCAGCAGAGCGGAGGTTGCGGGTGGGAGTGTGTCTGGAGAGGAGGTCAGCCAGGTAGGATGGGGCCAGGTTATGGAGGGCTTTGTATGTCAAGAGGAGGATTTTGTACTGGATTCTCTGGGGGATGGGGAGCCAGTGAAGCTTGTAAAGGACGGGGGTGATGTGGTCACGGGTCCGGGAATGAGTGAGTAGACGGGCAGCGGAGTTCTGAATGTATTGGAGTTTATTGGTGATTTTTGAGGGTGAACCATAGAGGAGGCTATTGCAGTAGTCCAGACGGGAGGTGATGAAGGCGTGGATGAGGGTTTCTGCAGCCGTGGAGGAGAGGGATGAGCGGAGACGGGCAATGTTTTTCAGGTGAAAGAAGGCTGACTTTGTGATCTGTTTAGTGTATTTGTCGAAGGAAAGGGTTTGGTCAAAGATGACGCCAAGATTCCGGATGTGAGGGGAGGTGGATACTGGGATACCGTCGATGTTGAGGGCAAAGTTATGGGTGGATTTTGTGAGCGTTTTTGGGCCAATGATGATTATTTCAGATTTATCACAGTTAAGCTTGAGGAAGTTGATTTGAAGCCAGGATTTTATTTCAGTGATGCAGTTTGTCAGGATAGAGTGGGTGTCGGTGGAGACGGACTTGGTGGAGATGAAAAGCTGGATGTCATCGGCGAAGCAGTGGAATTGGAGACCATGACGGCGGATTAAGTGACCGAGCGGGGACAGGTAAAGGATGAAGAGGAGGGGGCCAAGAACTGAACCTTGGGGGACACCTTGGGGGAGGGGAGCAGTGGGGGATTTGCAGTTATTGATGGAGATGAACTGGCATCTGTCAGAGAGGTATGATTTAATCCAAGAGAGGGCAGTGCCGGTGACGTTAAAGGTGGATTCAAGTCGGGTGAGGAGGATAGTGTGATCGATGGTGTCAAAGGCAGCGCTGAGGTCGAGGAGGACGAGAATGTTGAGGTTGCCAGCGTCAGAGGAGAGGAGAAGGTCGTTGGTGATTTTGAGGAGAGCAGTTTCAGTACTGTGGTTGGAGCGGAATCCGGATTGGAATGTTTCATACAAGTTATTGGCAGAGAGATGATGTTTGAGTTGAGTGGCTACAGCGCGTTCCAAAACTTTTGACAGAAAGGGTAGGTTGGAGATGGGTCTGAAGTTGTTTAGGGTGTCAGGGTTTAGACCAGGTTTTTTTAGAATGGGGGTAACAGCAGCAATTTTGAGGGAAGGTGGGACGATGCCTGTAGACAGGGAGGAGTTTATTGTTGCAATGATAAGTGGAGAGAGAGCAGGGAGGGAGGCTTTGACAAAGCTGGAGGGGATGGGGTCAAGAGTGCAGGTGGCAGTTTTCATTCCTATGAGGAGTTCAGAGAGGTCAGTAGGAGAGATTGGGGAGAACCGAGACAGGGGATGGCAGGACAAGGGGGGGCAGGTGGTTGGAGGGGGAGCGGGTGCGGCGGTGGTCAAGCTGTTGTAGATGTTGTCAATTTTGCGTTGGAAGAAAGAGAGGAAGGAGATGCAGTTGTCTACTGTGAATGACTGGGTGGTGGTGTTCAGGGGGCGGAGGAGTTTGTTTATTGTCGAGAAGAGTGCTTTTGGGTTTCCGGAGCAAGAGTGGATAATTTGAGAGTAGTAGGCAGAGCGGGCGCGGGAGAGGGCATCTTTGTAGTGTTGTATGTGGTCCTTGTAGGCTTGGGAGTGAACTGTGAGACCCGTTTTATTGCGGAGTCTTTCAAGTTGGCGAGCACGAGTTTTCATCAGGTGGAGTTCAGGGGTAAACCAGGGAGCAGAATGGGTGAAAGAAACTGTTTTGGTTTTTACAGGCGCAAGCTGGTCAAGGCAGGAGGAGAGAGTGTGGTTGTAGTAGTCAGTGAGGTCGGAAGGGGTGTGGAGGTCAATGAAGGGAGAAGTGGACATTTTTTCAGAGAGGGTGGATGAGAATGAGGTAGGTGAAAGAGCGTTTAGCTTACGGAAGTTGATTGTGCGATAATGCCTTGGTGTTGGGGCGGGGATGTTGATGGTCAGAGTGATGGCTAAGTGGTCAGAGAGGGTGAGGTCGGAGCCATAGAGATGGTGCAAATTTAATCCAGTGGAGCAGACAAGGTCCAAAATGTGACCACGGATATGGGTAGGAAAGTCGACATGTTGAGTGAGGTTAAAGCAGGTGAGTAAATCAGTGAAGTCAGTGGTTATTGTGGAGTCAGTGGAGTCCATGTGGATATTGAAATCACCAAGGAGGAGGATTGAGGGGGAGAGGGAACATAGCTGGGTCAGAAAGTAGGAGAAGTCAGACAGGAATGATGGGTGTGGTTTGGGAGGGCGGTAGACGACAGCCATGACTGACTGCGTGTGACCAGAGAGTTTTAAAGCCAGGTGTTCAAATGATGGAGCAGATGAGATGGAGATGAGGTTGGTCTTGATGTCTTGACGGTGGATAACGGCAATTCCACCACCTCGGCCCTCCGAGCGTGGTTTATTGACGTAGGAATATCCATTGGGTGTGGTGAGGTTGAGTGTGTAGTAGTCCAGAGGTTGTTGCCAGGTTTCGGTGAGACAGAGAAAGTCCAGTTTGTTATCCAGGATGTATTCGTTCAGGATGAGGCATTTATTGTTGAGGGACCGGGTGTTGAACAGGGTGAGCTTGATGTTGTTTTGAACAGCAGGGATGAATTCAGGTGATTTAGCCAGGGTTCGTAGGCAAGAGGTGCGATCGTGTGGGTTGCTGTGACCAGGTGCGCTGGGACGAAGAGTGAGAGTGCGCTGAGCCGACCAGAGGACGGGGATGGAGTGACCTGATTGCAAATAAACAAACTTGCGACCGGAGCCACGGTGAATGTACCTGGGTCGTCGGAGGAGTCCATTTGATTTGATGGCAGAGATGCATGATGGGGTGGAGCGGGTATTGAGCAGAAGAAGCCTTGCGGCGGAGTACTTCAGAGCCATGCCAGGCAGGAGCGAAGGGACGAGTACGAGGCCAAGGTCGAGGAGGCAAAGCGGCAAACGCAGCGGCAAACGCAGCGGCAAACGACTGCAGCCGCTAATCAAGACCACAGCGGCAAACAAGGCCACAAGGCCACCGGCAAACAAGGCCACGGCCACAATCAACGGGAGCGGGCCTTTCGAATTCCGTATTCCGTACCATCAAAAGCAGATTCCGTTATCCAGCCGGAGAACACGCGGCACGTGCGGGTGTGAAAAGGCAGGACAGGTGTGAGATGTCAGGTCAGAAAGGTAGAAGCAGACCCTGTACATCCATCCAGTCGGAGAAGCGGCGAATATGCAACGCCAGCGTCCTCTCGCAACCGAACCCGGAAATATCATGTAATTCTATTTTTCTGGACCTAAAGCTACTTTTGTCAGTTTTTGAACATTTTGAAAGACGTTGGTGTAAGATTAACCCCACGATGGAAATATTCGTAGATTTAGAGGTTTATTTTGGAAATATCATGTAATTCTATTTTTCTGGACCTTGTTCTACTTTTGTCAGTTTTTGAACATTTTGAAAGACGTCAGTGTAAGATTATCCGCACAATGGAAATATTCGTACATTTAGAATTTTATTTTGGAAATATCATGTAATTCTATTTTTCTGGACCTTATTCTACTTTTGTCAGTTTTTGAACATTTTGAAAGACGTTGGTTTAAGATTATCCGCACAATGGAAATATTCGTAGATTTAGAGGTTTATTTTGGAAATATCATGTAATTCTATTTCTGGACCTTATTCTACTTTTGTCAGTTTTTGAACATTTTGAAAGACGTCGGTGTAAGATTATCCGCACAATGGAAATATTCGTACATTTAGAGGTTTATTTTGGAAATATCATGTAATTCTATTTTTCTGGACGTTATTCTACTTTTGTCAGTTTTTGAACATTTTGAAAGACGTTGGTGTAAGATTATCCGCACAATGGAAATATTCGTACATTTAGAGGTTTATTTTGGAAATATCATGTAATTCTATTTCTGGACCTTATTCTACTTTTATCAGTTTTTGAACATTTTGAAAGACATTGGTGTAAGATTATCCGCACGCTGGAAATATTCGTAGATTGAAACGTTTATTTTGGAAATATCATGTAATTCTATTTTTCTGGACCTAAAGCTACTTTTGTCAGTTTTTGAACATTTTGAAAGACTTTGGTGTAAGATTATCCGCACAATGTAAATATTCGTTGATTTCGAGGTTTATTTTGGAAATATCATGTAATTCTATTTCTGGACCTTATTCTACTTTTATCAGTTTTTGAACATTTTGAAAGACGTTGGTGTAAGATTATCCGCACAATGGAAATATTCGTAGATTGAAAGGATTATTTTGGAAATATCATGTAATTCTATTTCTGGACCTTATTCTACTTTTATCAGTTTTTGAACATTTTGAAAGACTTTGGTGTAAGATTATCCCCACGATGATAGTGATCAATGTGAAACAACCTTGATGATAATTTAAAATGTCCAGCAATCAATCGTGTCATTTGAGAATATACACCAAGATTAATGGATGTTTAAATTAAATGCTTTTACTACTGCACATGTCATTTGTGACTTTTTTGGACTGAATGCAAGTTATTTGCAACACCTTGATAAATGAGTCTCTTATTTAAAAATGTACTATTGTACATATAAAATACATGTGGATGACTATAAAAAATACATCTAAATGTTATTACTACATTCACTACATTTATCTGTATTGAAGCTAAGTTTTTATAACAACTTTTGAATCGATTACTTTTTTTACAGACTCAATTATTCCCATCTTCTGGGGTCGGCAGGGAAGGATTTTGGTCCAAGTCTCCCCTGATCCGCTAGCCAGGTCTGACATTCGAGTGAAGGTGGAAGGAATTTGTAATTGGTTCGGGGTGTCAGAGATAAAATGCCAAAGGTGAATTGTCAAAGCACATATCTCTAACTTATCCTGACAGTCCATAACAAGTTATGAATATGCCTTCTAAAAGGAGTCTACTTCGAGCAAAGCAATAATATGTAAAGCTACAATGACACTCAGTGGAGCGCATGCATACCTCAGCCAGGCTGAACAGTTTACGTTTTGTATCCCACTGATAGGCCGGATCTAAACAAAAATATAATAATTGCTTGTTCTTGTCACCTGATCAAATCATCCAGCTAGTTTTGTCATAATCCATCCACAGCATTTTTGAAATATCCTGCTATGTATAGTCTTTTGCCCTATCTATCAATGGTGAAGAATCATTTTTAAAAAATTCGGATCCAGATCAAGATCTTCACCAAAATCTAATAATTTTGTCCTTGTCACATACCCAACCTCTACACCAAATTTTGGCCAAATCTGTCCACAACCTTTGAAATATCCTGTCCATAGACAGACAGAAAAACAGACAGACAGGGGTGAAACCATAACCTCCGTCCACACAACCCTCTCTTGCAGATACGTTTCCAAGCATTTTGGCTTCTTTTATAAGGTTTGTAAGCCATTTTAGGTACCAATCCTTATCTTGCACACACAATATACTTTATGTTGCCCTGAACACAGCTGTTTTCAGGGTTTTCTGCACATGTGCATTTTGAAAGTCCTGTATTCCCAAAAGGATTTGAAGCAAAAAACTACCATCTGATGCTCAGCATTATTTTTTACACGAGCAAAAGTACCCGGTGTTGCCGGGTAACAGAGTCGCTTCCTGACGGGAATATGAATGAGGAGCAGAGGAGAGGAGGGAGGGGGAAAAGGGGGAGAGAGGGAGGAGGGGTGGGGGAGCGAGCAGGGGGAAGAGAGAGGGAAGGGAAGGAGGGTGGAGTGAGGAAATGGGGGGTGGGGAGAGGGGAGAGGAAGAGTGACTATATCACACCAAAATGTTCGTCGATGAAAAAATGGGTACGTGAAAACAAAAGGCGGCTCTGTATACTGTAACGCCATGGCTTACAAAAACAGCCTGAATAGTGTTCACCAAGTGGTGATTCACCTCCTTAATCATACTCAAAAAGGGTGTTATAACACACCCAAACTTCCCCGGCCTTGTGACTAATTAATTAAGTACACAGGCATTTCTCACTTTATTTGTAGAGCCCTCGCCAAGCGGCTTAAGCACTCCAGCAAGCTCTCCAACAAAATGGGTGATAAGGAACAGCTGGCTTGGCAAGCGATAGCAAGCTGATTGCTTCTGGTTGAAATGGCCGAGGAATTTTAAAAGCAGATCGATTTCAAGCAGAAAATCGTGTGGAAACCACCACATCGGGTTTTTCTTCTTATTTTGAGCACCTCGTTAATCATCTTCAAAAAGGGTGTTATAACACACCCAAACACCCAGTTTTCATCCTTTCAATCTGTTGGAGGTCTAGGTGTATGCATGCAAAGTTTGGGGCCACTAGGTTTCATGGTTTTGGAGTTATGGAGGAGACGGATGGACGGACACTGTAGCGGTTACCGCTGGGTGTACACAATCGCCTTGCACCTGCCAGGACGCGGCCAGGGCGCAATCGCCATGCCGGGCTCGTCCGGACGGGCCCAGACGCGCCTCTCCCGGGCATGCCCGGACTCGCTGTTCCCGGACTCGCCCAGAACGCCCGGGCATGCCCGCTCTCGCCTTTCCAGGGCTCGCCCAGAGCGTCCGGGCATGCCCGCTCTCGCCTCTCCAGGGCTCGCCCAGAGCGTCCGGGCATGCCCGCTCTCGCCTTTCCAGGGCTCGCCCAGAGCGCCCGGGCACGCCCAGCCTCGCCTTTCCAAGGCTCGCCCAGGATGCCCGGGCAGGTCCAGACTCGCCTTTCCAGGACTCGCCCTTGACACCCGGGCATGCCCGGTCTCGCTTTTCCCGGGCAAACACTCCGGCATAAATGTGTATATATATTGCTGCCCGATAAACGGGCTTTTCAGAGTACCCGAGTTTGATACGTGCAATAAAGCAACTCGGACGAATTTCCGTCTTTGGTCGCGTCAATCCTTTCGACTCGCGTTGGAGCACAGCTCCTTCATTGGTGACCCCGAACATGGACACGGCAGTGGCTCTTAAACTGCCTACCTTCTGGGAGGCTCACGCGGCTGTTTGGTTCGCCCAGGCGGACTCCCAGTTCGCCCTGTGAGGCATCACCGCCGACGACACCCGCTTCCACCATGTCGTGGCAGCGCTCGGCTCCGCCACCGCGGCCCGCGCCCTGAGCCTCCTCGAGCGCCCGCCAGCTGCTGACAAGTATGACGCGATTAAGACGCTCCTCCTCGATGCTTTCGCCCTCTCATCGGCGGCACGCGCACGGCGCCTGCTCGACCTGCCCGAGCTCGGCGACACGCGCCCGTCCGAGCGCATGGACTACATACTCTCGTTGCTCGGTGAGCACTCTCCGGATTTTCTGTTCCGCGAGCTGTTCCTTCGCCAGCTGCCTAACCCGGTACGCCTCGCCCTGGCTGGCACGTCGATCACGGATCCCCGCGCCCTCGCCAGGGAAGCTGACAAGATCTCCTCGGCGGGCCAGCACATCGGAGCGGCTACCTGGAGCCCGCCGCTGTCCGAGGCGACGCCCGAGCGCCCTGCGCGGTTGGAGACCAAACTGCCGGTGCAACTGGCGGCCGCCACGCCGCGCCGACCGCTTCCAACACGACGGCCGGGGCCTCCACCTGACCAGGCGTGGTGTTATTACCACACCAGGTTCGGACACAAGGCTCGGACATGCCGACCCCCGTGCACTTTCGGCAAGTCGGGAAACAGCCGGGCCGGCGTTCATTACCAGCCATGAACGCCGGCCACTCGGGCAACTTGCTTTTTATTAAGGACAAAGCGTCCGGGCGGCGTTTCCTTTGTGACACCGGCGCCCAACTGAGCGTCATACCCGCCTCCGAGCAGGACAGGCGGAACGCCGTTTGCGGCCCCTCTTTGTTCGCTGCTAATGGATCAGCCATACACACTTTCGGCCCGCGCAACATCACCCTCTGCTTCGGCAGCCAGCGCTTTCAGTGGACCTTTGTGACCGCCAGCGTCCGCATGGCTTTGCTGGGCGCTGACTTCCTCTGCGCGCACGGGCTGCTGGTCGACGTCAAACGACGTCGCCTGGTCAACGCCGAGACCTTCAGCTCCCTGGCGTGTACGATGAGCAGCTCCGCGCCGACCGAACTGGCATGCGCCCTCCCGACGGCGAACGAGTTCGCTCGCCTGCTCGCGGAATTCCCGGCCCTCACGCGGCCGACGTTTTCAGCCGTCGCAGTGCGACATGGGATCGAGCACCACATACCCACTACGGGCCCGCCGGTCTACGCCAGGGCCCGCCGCCTCGACCCGGCCAAGCTCGCCATGGCAAAGGCCGAGTTCGACTCGTTGGAGCGCCTCGGCATCGTGCGGCGCTCCGATAGTGCGTGGGCCTCACCACTGCACATCGTGCCAAAGCCGGGGGGCGGATGGCGCCCGTGTGGCGACTACCGCCGCCTCAACGACGCTACCACCCCCGACAGGTACCCGATCCCGCACATCCAGGACATTTCCGCCCGTTTGGCGGGACTGGTCATATTTTCAAAAGTTGACCTGATACGGGGATACCACCAGGTACCTGTCCGGCCGGCCGACGTCCCGAAGACGGCCGTCATCACGCCGTTCGGCCTGTTCGAATTTTTGAGGATGCCGTTTGGCCTCAAGAACGCGGCCCAGGCGTTCCAACGCTTGATGGACGGCATGCTGCGCGACCTGCCATTTCTTTTCATCTATCTGGACGACATCCTCATCGCCAGCACGTCCCGCGCCGAGCACCTCCTCCACCTCCGAACACTGTTCGGTTCGCCTCAGCGAGCACGGCTTAATTGTCAACCCAGCCAAATGCCACTTCGGCACGACGACCGTTGACTTTTTGGGCCACCGCATCACCAAGACCGGGGCCGTGCCGCTGCCGACCAAGGTCGAGGCCATCACCACGTTCCCGTGTCCCCGCTCCATCAAGGCCCTACAAGAGTTCCTCGGCATGGTGAATTTTTATCACCGATTCGTGCCCCGCGCTGCTCAACTCATGCGGCCCCTTTACGAGGCCCTCCAGGGCAAGCCGGCCAAGCATGACATCGTCTGGTCCGCGGCCATGGACGCGGCATTCGCGAGCGCAAAGCGGGCCTTCGCCGACGCAACGCTGCTGGCTCACCCGGTGCTCAATGCGCCCATCGCCCTCACTACGGACGCCTCCAACTACGCGGTGGGCGCCGTCCATGAACAATGGGTGGACGGGGTTTGACAGCCACTCGCTTTTTTCAGCCGGCAACTCCGGCCGAACGAGTTAAAATACAGCACGTTCGACCGCGAGCTCCTCGGTCTATTCCTGGCCGTTCGCCATTTCCGCCACCTCCTGGAGGGCCGCCCGTTCACGGCTTTCGTCGACCACAAGCCAATGGTTTACGCAATGGCCAAAGTCACGGAGCCGTGGTCGGCCCGCCAGCAGCGCCACCTCTCCGCCGTGTCGGAATTTACCATGGACATCCGGCACGTCGCCGGCAAAGACAACGCCGTGGCCGACTGTCTTTCTCGGGCCAGCGCGAACGCGGTCCACCTCAGCGTGGACTTCGCGCTCATGGCGGCCGACCAGACCACCGACACCATGGTGCAGGCCCTCCGGGCGATGGACACGGGCCTCCGCCTGGCCGACATCCCCTTCGCGGACACTGTCCTGCTCTGCGACGTCTCCCAGGGCCAGCCTCGCCCCATCGTGCCCGTTACCTGGCAGCGCCGCATCTTCGCCTCCATCCACGGCCTTTCTCACCCGGGCCGGAAAGCTTCTCAGAAGCTGGTGTCGGCGCGTTTCGTCTGGCACGGCCTTCGATGGGACGTCCGCGACTGGGCCAACGCCTGCACGGCCTGCCAGCGGGCCAAGGTCCACCGCCACACCCAGGCCCCGCTGGCACCTTTCACCGTGCCTGAACGGCGTTTCGACCATGTCCACGTGGACCTGGTGGGTCCCCTGCCCCCATCGCGGGGGTTCACCCACCTGCTCACCATGGTGGACAGGACCACCAGGTGGCCGGAGGCCGTGCCCCTCACCTCCACCACCACCGCCGACGTGGCGCAGGCGTTCATCGCCACCTGGGTCGCGCGCTTCGGCGAACCGGCGGACATCTCGTCCGACCGCGGCCCACAGTTCACGTCCGAACTTTGGGGCGTGGTCGCCCGCTCGTTGGGAGTCACTCTGCACCGCACCACGGCCTAACACCCCCAAGCCAACGGGTTGTGCGAGCGGTTTCACCGCTCCATGAATTCCGCACTCATGGCCGGCCTTCAGGACGACGGTTGGGCCGACCGGCTGCCGTGGGTCCTTTTGGGCCTCCGCACAGCCCCCAAGGAGGACCTCCGGGCGTCCGCCGCCGAGCTCGTCTACGGCCAGCCGCTCCGCGTCCCGGGCGAGTTCGTGCCCGACGCTACCAGTCCCTGGTCCGCCGCACGCTAGCGCTCGGACCTCCAGGAGGCCGCCCGACGATTTGCCCCCGTGCCAACGTCCCGCCACGGTGGCCCCCAGTCCTACGTCCCCCCGGCGCTTCGCACAGTGGAGTACGTCTTTGTGCGTCATGACGCACACCGGGGGCCACTCCGGCCGCCGTACGACGGGCCCTTCCGGGTCCTGCGACGGGGCGACAAGTCATTCGTCGTCGACTTCGGCGGCCGGTCGGACCGGATTTCTGTGGACCGCCTCAAACCGGCGCACGTGGACGTCGACCGACCACCACGGTTGGCCCTTCCTCCGCGGCGAGGCCGCCCCCCGTCCACAGTTCCCCCCGATCGACCACCCACCACCACATCGGACCCCCCCCCCACGACCCTCCAGGGGTCGCTTCGGCCGGGTCATCCGGACCCCCCTTAAATTGACCCTGCCGGTGCAGGTCGATTCTGGAAGGGCGTGTGTAGCGGTTACCGCTGGGTGTACACAATCGCCTTGCACCTGCCAGTACGCGGCCAGGGCGCAATCGCCATGCCGGGCTTGTCCGGACGGGCCCAGACGCGCCTCTCCCGGGCATGCCCGGACTCGCTGTTCCCGGGCTCGCCCGAACCTTCCGGGCACGCCCGGTCTCGTCTTTCCCGGGCATGCCCGCTCTCGCCTTTCCAGGGCTCGCTCAGAACGCCTGGGAATGCCCGCTCTCGCCTTTCCAGGGCTCGCCCAGAGCGTCCGGGCATGCCCGCTCTCGCCTTTCCAGGGCTCGCCCAGAGCGTCCGGGCATGCCCGCTCTCGCCTTTCCAGGGCTCGCCCAGAGCGCCCGGGCACGCCCAGCCTCGCCCAGAGCGTCCGGGCATGCCCGCTCTCGCCTTTCCAGGGCTCGCCCAGAGCGCCCGGGCACGCCCAGCCTCGCCTTTCCAAGGCTCGCCCAGGATGCCCGGGCAGGTCCAGACTCGCCTTTCCAGGACTCGCCCTTGACACCCGGGCATGCCCGGTCTCGCTTTTCCCGGGCAAACGCTCCGGCATAAATGTGTATATATATTGCTGGCCGATAAACGGGCTTTTCAGAGTACCCGAGTTTGATACGTACAATAAAGCAACTCGGACGAATTTCCGTCTTTGGTCGCGTCAATCCTTTCGACTCGCGTTGGAGCACAGCTCCTTCACACTGCCTTTTATTATTATAGATTTTATACTGAGCATTATAAAAAAGGAAACGTTCTGGTAGAGCAGCCCATCTCCCAGAGGTTACAATACTTCAGTCCTATCAGCACTAACAAATAGTTTAATGATCCTATCACTTGTGCATCAGGAATAAGACTCTTGACTATTCCTGGGACCAATTTCAGAATTTTCCATTTGATTGAATGGACGGGAGACCACCTCGCGTTATTGGGCCATTTTTAGTTATCTGCAACAAGGTTGGCAAAAGCCTGGTGTTGGTTTAACGGTTAAAGTGGCTGGCTGGAGATCTTAGAATCCTGAGTTTGAGCCCCTGTCATGCCGATGAATCAACACGAGGTGGACTTACTCAGTTTGTCATCTGTCCAGGTCAGCAAAATGAGTACCAGCTGACTGGTAATGTGGGGCATTGCATCAGCGGCACAGCCGCGCTCTCAGAAAATGATGCAACCAATAGCCACAGGCTGCAGACGAAACAACCACCACCAGGCTGGAACATATCAGCACAACTTACAAAATGGCTATCAAGACTGACTCGATCCACTGTGGACCCCTCAGCCTCATCTTCATCATAAGCCAGTTTGTGGAATCCATAATTGCAGCTGCTGTCAAATGTTTCTCAAATTCTCTGATTCCAGCCGGCCACCAATTTTGAATGTATTGTGGTGTAACTGAGACAAGCCAAGCAGATATGACAAGAGGTGGACAAATTTTTTTTGATAATGTACTAGGTTGGCCTGTTAGCATTCCCATCCTCACCGTTTTATGTGAAGCGCTCAGGTTGAAATCCCATATACCATATGTGTTTGTCCATTGTCGACTCATGTCATGCAAAAGTATACATCTGGCCACTGGTCTCTTTGTCCTGCATGTGGTATAAATAAAAGCTCCTCCATAATCTTAAGATCTCTAAGAAGGAAAAACAATTCTACAAATGAATAAAAATGTCTTTATCTGAGTGTGTGTGTGTGTGTGTGTGTGAATATATATATATATATATATATATATATCTACTATATAAGAGAGATGTCTGTCTGTGTGTGTGTCTGTCTGTCTGTCTGTGTCGCCATTTTTCTCAGAGATGGCTGAACGGATCTTCATCAAACTTTCAGAGGTTCATCAGTGCGTGCCTGGGAGTGTTTTAGGGAAAATAAATTAAAAATTGAAAAAAAAAAGATCGTTTTTTTGGAGTTTTTAATATTTTTTTAATTGCTCGATAGTGCCGAAGCCTTTTTAAACTAATGACAGTTATATACAAGTACACATTCGCATAAATAAAAAAAAAACAATCACCAGACATTTGAATACAAATAAATCAAACAATTCCGGAAGTGTACGAAGTTGGTAGTACGGCTTCTTCTTCTTCCTGATTGGCATCACCCACCAGCATATAGATGAACCCCCTTCCTCTCCTGCTTCCCCCCCTCCCTTCTCCCCTCACCTCCCCTTCTTCCCTCATCCCCTCCCCTTACCCCCCTTCTCCCCTCTCCCCCTCCCCTCCCCTATCCCCCTCCCTCCCCCTTCCCCCCCACTCCCCCGACCCCCCACTTCCCCCTCCCACCCCCTACCCCCTCCCCCCCTTCCCCGTCCCCTCACCCCCCCCCCCCCCGCCCGGCAACGCCGGGTACTTCTGCTAGTATATATATAATTGTAAGTTATATATTTTCAAAAAAATTGTAATATTGTAAAAGTAATTAGATTCTCATATCACGGTTCATAATAAACCAATTGTACATGTGTTTTTGTGTTGTGTCCCTGGGTTATCAGGAATGTCGAGATGACACGGCCTTGATAGGCCACGGGGGCCTCCTCTTGGGTCTTGCGGTTTGCTCCTCGTGTGTATGTATTCCTTGTGTATTCTCATTTAAGCAAGGGAACTTTTCTCCTGAGAAGTCTGATGGCATTTTCCAATGCACTTTATTTTCCAGGAGAAGCAAAAAGAAGCTCTTTAATGTGCAACTTGGTATATCTGCTCGAAAGCTTAAAATGAAACACCACACTCCTCTTTTTTTTGCTTTTATGTTGCCTTTGTTTACATCACAGGAAAAATAAATTGTCTGGGGGGGGGGGGGGGGAACTTTCATCGTGACGTGTCAATAGGTTCGATGTGGTTTGGGGGAAAAAAAAACTTATCAGCAGAATTTAAACCCCAATTGATGTTTGTGTTGTGTCGTGGCAATGGCGCATCCCCAGTAAAGGTCAAACTGCTCAGTTATGTATATGCAATGCCTGTTCTGAACATGATTATTCCCTCCAGCATGATTGGAGGATAGTATCCGTGGGGGTTAGTGAAAATGCTATATTTCCGCTCTAACCATGCAATCTAGAACATTGGGACATGATGATGCGAGTCCTATATAGCTGCAGATGTACTTGCGTTCACTTTGTATGATTTATCTACAAAATGACTTAAATCATTGCGATATAATCTGTAATGAGAACGAACCAAAACAATCATCTTTGTGCTAAGCCAAAGGCAAATAGATTCAGGTATTAAAATAAGGGGAAATGCTCAGCAGATAATGCGAGAGCCACGGGGAATGCAAAATGAAAGTTTCGGTGTTGTTAAATTTCTGAGATTGGGTGCCAAGGCGGAATGTCAGGGCAGTGCTTTATCACTGTAATAGAGGCACAATGAATCATGCCTCGGGCAGCAGGCCTTCTCATTGGTTTCACGAATCGTCCAATTGACGACGAAGAAGTTAGGTCACGTGATACAACATAACCAATGTCATTTCAGTTTTGTTTTTCATCTCCCCCACCCCAACCACCTCCCCATAAAGCTGCTGCCTTTTAGCAACTTTGTCTTACATGTGATGTAATATAGTGCGTATATGTGTATGTATAAATAAAGGGGACTTGACAGAGTCAGAGAGATCGTCGATGAAGATGAGGAATAGGACTGGGCCCGGAACAGTGCCTTGGGGCACACCCAGCCTTTATGGGGAGAGGAGATGACAGGAACCCGTTGAGTGCCGCACATTGGCCACAAGAGTAAAGGAAGTCGGTAATCCATGTGTGGAGTTGTCCTTGGATGCAAAAGACAGAGAATTTGGGAGAACAAGACGGGATGCCAGACTGTATTGGAATGCACAATATATGTCTTCAGAGACGGCCCTGACATAATATCTGAGATTGAGGGCCCCTTCATCCATTATTGGAAGAGGAGAATAACCATGTCCAGGGTAGAGCGTCTGCGTCTGATTCTGAAATGATGGTTTGACATGAGGCTGTGGAGAAAAGGAAGGATTTGACGTCAACTCTCATGAAGGTATTCCATGATCGCGCTGATAAATTGGAAGTCAGCTGATAGTTAAGGCGATCATATTTTTCACCAAGTTGGTGGAATGTAGTGATGTTGGCTGATGTCCCAGAAAATGGAGACGACCTCAGACAAATGACAGAGTGAACAGAGCAAAAATACAATGTACAAGAGCAGCAGAGCAATTTTGTTATGACACATAAAATGCCATTCTGGCCTGATGCAGAATCAGTGGAGGTTTGCCCACAAACTTATACACCTCAGGGGGAAACACACAGAGTTCAGGAGCAGGTGAGTTCGATGGGAAGAGAAAGGAAGGGGGTTGTAACACAGGATTTGGAAGCAAACACAGAATAGAGGCATTCGGCCTTCTCACGAGCAGAGTTTGCTGTGGTGTCATTTGAAGGAAGAGAAATAATGCAGGAGAGCATATTCTCGACTCCAGAAAGAGACTGAACAAGGCACCAGCAGATTTTTGAGGAAGGAGACAAGTTTGAAAGTTCAGTCTTGAGGTTGCCTTGATATTGTTTTATGACTCTCATGATTGGACACGTGCTTTTTGCCGGCTTTGTGAAGTGATCTGAGGTTGCCTTCGGTCGGATTTGCCTTCCAGGAAGAGAAGGTAGGTTGTTTCAAGGCAAATCCCTCAACACAGGATTCAGTGTACCAAAGGGTGGTAGGAAGGGTATGATAACTGAAGACGAGATGGGATGGATTTGTGCATAATAGAGAACAGGTTTCTGTGGAAGAATTCCCAGGCCAAATTAATGTCAGGGTGGAAAATATAGGAAACCAGTCCTGAAGTGTGATGGTGGGTTGCAGTCCCTGCCAGTCCGCTTGAGTGAAATGCCAGACTCACCGGCGCTGAGGCGGATCCTAACCCTAACCCTAATAACTAACTCTAACCCTAAACCCTAACACTAACCGTAACCCTAACCCTAACAACTAACCCTAACCCTAACAACTAACCCTAACCCTAACCCTAACAGCCAGTCTGCTTGAGTGAAATGCCAGACTCACCGGCGCTGAGGCTGACCCTAACCCTAATAACTAACTCTAACCCTAAACCCTAACAACTAACCATAACCCTAACCCTAACAACTAACCCTAACCCTAACCCTAACACCTAACCCTAACAACTAACAACTAACCCGAACAACTTTTTTTTCTCTTTTTTTTTGTATACTGAATCGAGGCTCGTGAAAGAGCTAACATTTATTTCACAAACAAATCAACCAGACAAACAAAATATATAAAAAGAGGGAGCGGAAGACAAGATGGGGAGAGGAGGGGAAGCACACAAACACAACACCTGAGAGCAGGGAGAAGCGCGGGAGGGGGGAGGGCCTGGGGGGAGGAGGCGTGGGAAGGGGGGGGGGGGGCGGGAGAGGTGTAAAACACAAGGAGACCAAGGACTTCCAGGACAGAAGTTGGTATTTCAAAAAAGTGTAGGATGTGGGGTAAAATTAGCGGGGGTAGAAAAGATCAAGGTTTTGGATGGGGGAAGATAAGAGATGGTGGTGAACAGCTGTTTTAAAGACCTGGAGGGTGGAGTGGGATTGAAGAGAGTGAGGGAGTTTGTTCCAGAGGCGGGAGAAAAGAGGAATGAAGGAGTGAAGGTGAGCAGAGAGTCTTGATTTTGGCAGTTTAACCATAAGAGGGTTGCAGGCAGATATTGTGCGACCTGTAGGAATATTTGGGGGACAGAGCCCAGAGAGAGCTGAGGGGGCAAGGCCAGAGAGGAGTCGGTAGAGGACGGAAAGACCACCAACCTGCCTGTGGTGAGTGAGTGAAAGGCCCTTGGAGTTGGCTTCATCGCGGGAGATTCCAATGATTCTGAACGCTTTGGTTTCAACAGCGTGAAGACGAGCTAGGTGTGAGGCAGGAGCACCAGCCCAGAGGGGAGAGCAGTATTCCATTGAGCTGTGGATGAAAGCCTTGTATGTGGTGAGGAGCTCAGGGTGTACAAAGGAATGACTTCGCACGACGGAGGATGCCCAGTCGGCGACTGGCTTTGGAGGCCAGATTTGAAATGTGGTTTTCCCAGGAAAGATCATGGCAGATAGTGAGACCCAAAAGCTTGAGCTAACTAACTAACCCTAACCTAACTAACTAACCCTAACCCTAACACCCAACCCCAACAACTAACCCTAACCCTAACAACTAACCCTAACCCTAACGACTCGGCGTTCTGCAAATAGCTGGAGAGAACAAGCACATGATCAGATGAAGCGCCTTCCCCTCCCTAACTCCATGAGATTGCCATCCCAGGGGTTTTCCATGTTCTGTTATCTAAATGATGAGTATCAAGTGAAGAAGCAGCACATACCATTTTCAAGTCTTCCCATATAGCACACCGACGTTGACTCGATGTAGTTTTGTCTGTCAGGCCAAAGCTAGCGCAACGTCAGATGGCTTTTACATCATATTGCCAACGTTGGACCGACATTAGAAATCCATTTGCGACCATTCTGACCATTGCCGGTCTATTGTCAACATTAGACCAAAGTCGCTGTGCTATCGGTATTTGGTATGACTCTGCCAGATTCAGAATCAAACGCTGACCTCCCACACTCGGAGCCGAAGCTCTTACCAATAAGGCCATCGGATATGGAGGTGAAGTTTATATTCCTTCTTATGGAATTTGGTGATGAAGTTTACATTCCTTCTCGTGATCTCTTTGTTGGCGGAAAAGTATATTTTGCTTAACGAGCCGTCCTCCATTTTACTGATGCATCTTCCCTCTTCTGTTATCCATTGACCTGGGTATTGATGACCTTACCATCATCAAAACCTCAGGAAATTATGATGTTGCTCACCTTATTACCCTCGCAGGAGGAGAGGGCATTGCATTTGGGTCCGTTTGTCTGTTTGTTTGTCTGTTTGCCCACAAAGAAGAAATATGATTTTCTCGGCAACCGTTGGTCCGAATGACAGGAAATTTCCACCTTAGGTGCAACTCCACCTGTACAATTTTTAATGCTAATTATGATGTCATAGGTCGCGTGGTATGGGCGCCATCTTAGAAAAACCGTAAAACTTTGCACCTCTATATCTCTGAAAGTGCTGCATGGAAAAAATTGAGACATGGCTCATTGTAAAGAACTGTGCATGGGGAATAAAATATGCTAGTGATGATGTCATAGGTGCCTCCATTATGATGTCATAATTCGACAAGTACAAAACTTCATCCAATCAAGATAACATTTGTTGAGCATCATCTAGGGATAAATAGGTGGAGAAAAAAAACATAATGATGACGTCACCGGTCACATGGTTCGGCCGCCATATTTGTTTTTAACACAAAAGCCTTAAAGAAAACCACTGAAAACACATCCTGGCGAGGGTCTGCAATCTCTGATTGCTCTTTCTTGTTTCTCATTGGCTGGGTTAGTGGCCTATACCAACCAACAGCATTCAGTAATGGATCCATTGTGGTGCCAGCACTGAGTGATGGAGGAGGAGGTCCTTGCGACCATGGATTTGAATTATTGTGCCTTTAAGCACCTCTTGTCTTCAATCATAACTAAGCTACGAGAGCCGTTGAAGGGTCACTCTGGCTGGATAGCGCTAATATTTTTCAAAACGGCGGCACATTTCAGGGCAAATGATAGTTCTTCTTGCATTGTGGATGAGTGAGGGCCTTTAGTTTGGGTGTGTCTTTCCATCAGTCCTTGAACCATTTAATTCATATTATACACGCCTCCGAGGAACAAATGGATTTGTGTCTTCACAATCCGTGAAAAGAATCAGACTTTCATTCCCAACAGCAAAGTGTGTACAGTTTGACTGTAAGGTGTTTTCACATTGAAATCGTCATTGGAGACGCGCAGCTGTAATATTTCTGTTCGGACGGACGTCGAATCATGGAATGTTCCTTATTATTGATGTTAATTTGTTTTTATTTTAAAAAAATTAATTGATTTTATGCCTGGAAAATGATTAGTCAAGTTCCATATGTAATTTCGTTCCGATTTTGTTGAGATTCGTAACTATTTACATTTTTGAAAAGTTTGAGTCCCTGACTCCGAAGATCAATGTTTCCACTTGATAATTTTTTTGATTTCCAATTTGATTTGATTTTCCCAAAAAAATTTTTGAAAAAAATAATAAAAAGATTTGAATTTTTATTTTTTTTGGAAAATAAAAATAAAAAAGATTTGAATTTTTTAAATTTTTCAAATCGGATGGAAACATTGATTTTCGGATTCAGGAGCTCTCAAACTTTTCAAAAATGTAAATGGTTACAAATCTCCGCAAAATCAGAGCCGCACCTGAAATTCTGGACATATGGAACCTGACTAAATGTAGAAGCTTTTAACATTATACAATCTATTGTTTTGGGAATTAACATATAATGGTGTTGTTGTTGTAAATACATATACTGCAGTCAGTTATGGAGGAAACTATTAAAGAGGAATTTGATTGCTTGAATGACATGAACATCAAATGGGATTCATAAGGAATAATTTCAATGAGAGCGCAGTCACAGGCAGACACGATAACAGGTAAGTCTTACCATTTTGTGAGTGTAATATGAGAGATGCTTCACACATGACATTCTCTTCTCTTCTTCACATATCCAGTAATGCTGATCGATGTCAGCACCCTTCACCCAAGCCCATTAATTCCTCTTAATCAGGCAGCCATTTGTGAAACAAATGGTTTCCTATTAAATGACATCATTAGTCGGGGTCCCGCTTGTGACTGTGGGAGGCTTCCTCGATGAGAAATCTGTCCTTCAGATGTCCCTGTCCTTCGCAGACGGGAATTGATGTTGTTTTCGTTTGCAAAAACAATCACCATCAGACTTCTGAAACTTTCCATAAATCATCTACCGCTGCGTGCAGAGCCAAATGAGCAGGAGAATCATAGACGCAGGTGCTCGGCTCGCATCATGTGACTGCCGAGGCATCACTTTGATTTAACAACTTTCACTGTGAACTCTTGGAACCAAAGCTGAGATGCTTCATTTATATACCGTTCGGTTTGGTGGGAAATAATCACATTTATTTGTTAAAGGGGAACGGAGAGAGTTGGGCCACTGAGGATGAATGCGCGCCATCCTTGTGTTCTGAATAATCGCAGGAGATTTTTCAATGGCATAAATCATACCTGATAAAGCGGGCATAACCACAGCAAAGGTCATTTTCCTAACAGTCAATTTTGATGCCCTTCGATGTCCAAGAAAAGAGATCGTTGGTTGGTTGGCTGATAGAGGGGAAAAACCTCATTCATGTTAATGATTCTTGGACGCCTGCCAAGCACGACTGGGACGATGCAACACCGGCATCTGTGCCCGAGCTGAGTTTTCCTTGTTTCCTTGGAGAATTTACATTGTGACATTGGTGACGTCATTTCCTCCACACCTGAAAATGACACTGACCAGATTGACTGATGGCAAGTGAATACATAATCCAAGAATACCAGACTTTGTCAAGGTAAGTGTATAGTCTGTGTCATCTGACAATTGGAACTGTCAGTTTAGAAATCTGACGATCAATTTGCAATTGGTCACTGGCTTTGACACCAATGATACAAATTTGTATTATGGATCCTAGGCATCAAAAAGCTAAACATATATATATATATGTATATAATTTAAGAAACAGGATGTAAATTCCTCCGTGGGGCTAGTGTGAAAAAATCCTGACTCAACCCGGGACTACGAACCCAGGAACCTCATCACTTACACGGTGACAGCCCACTGAGCTATTGAGTCTCCAGGATATCCTCAGAGATTTCTCAAACTAACACTGCGAGCTTTATAGTGGCCGATGGGATATATATATATATATATATATATATATATATATATATATATATATATATATACATATATATATATATACAGTATATATATATATATATATATATATATATATATATACATATATATATATATATACAGTATATATATATATATATATATATATATATATATATATATATATATATATACATACATATACATATATATATATATATATATATATATATATATATATATATATATATATATATATATATATATATATATATATATATATATATTGTTGCGGTTTTGAGAACCCACACAGGTAACATCATTAAAGGTTAAAGGTTGCACCCCATAGTTAGGCCATATGCAACACGTAGGTCACCTTAGAACGTTAGTTATTTCATAATATGTGTTTAGGATAAGGCCATTTCCAATAGTTGCATCTGCGTTGTGTAAAACAAATAAGAGTAGGTCCCGTTCCATTGTGCCTCCACCCTCCAAATTCCACCTCATTGGGCAGAATCCATCCCGCGCCCCATTTGACAACTCGCAGTTTGTTACGCTTGGGATGCTCGCAGTTTGGGATGCTCGCAGTTTGTTACGCTTTGGCTGCCAGCAGCGTTTGCTGCTCTTGGTTTGCTGGTTTGCTGGAACTAGCCCAGCCACGAGGTAAGGCCCAAAAAGGGGGTGGAGCGGCAGCGAGGCTGAGATCGGATCGGCAGCAGGAGGGACAGTAAGGGCCACCAGCCAATCAGGGCTGAGGCGACATTGCCTGACAGGGTGTGGCTAGAGATTTCAGATGGTTCACTGGGCGTGGCAATAAAACCCTTCGCGCGAGGCCCCCCACCTCAGTTATGAGGAGAGACGCGTTGTGACAAGGATTGAAAGGATTGATTGCACTTCCCAAAGGACTGACTGGGCGAGCTCGCATGAGAAGGACTGGCGAAGAACTTACGCAGCAGCGCTCATTATATAGGACTCGTGGAGAAAGGCGCCCGGTAAAGAAGGGCTTGTTGGAGATCGCTGGTTGGGAATTTGGCTTGGGCTTGCGATGAGCGAATATCAAGCGCCAGCATTCCTATTACATATGCAATATAATCGCCCAGCTTACCTTTCCCCGATATATAATTGTCCGCCTCGCGCCTACGCCACGCGGAGAGCTGCCTGCCGTCTTCCATCGCCTGCACGGTACGAGTCGGGGACCGGACGAGCTGTGGATGCCATCCTTGGACCCTCAACCCGACCATCTACAACCCCGTGTGAGTGAGTCTGAGAGTGAGTCTGAGTACGAAAGGGCCCGTGTCCAGGCTTAAGTATAAGACTGTATAAGGCTGCCCTGTGTATCTGCTTCTTCCTCTTCATTGTACATTGCTTCTTTTTCTTCTTCTTCTTATCTGTACAAGTGTGTACTTCTCTTCCTTCCCATACCATTGTAATAAATTACCGGTTCTTCCTGTTTTCCTCTCAATTCGACCATCTTAGTGATTTATCATTGGGTAAGCGTATCACGATTAAGAACCGCTCAAATCGGGTTAGTTCCTGTTAACGGTCCGAATCGCGGCTCGCTTCGCTCGGCGTATCCACTAACGCCGTGGTTCGGGTGGGATTATTTCCTTGCTTCACGGCCGGTGTTAGTACTTCGGTAATAAGACTAATTCGGCTTACAACCCTATTTAACACCGACCAGAAGGAGCGTGATAGCCCCGGATCGCGTCGGCTAGTGAAAAAGACAAGGGGATTAATCCCCCCTTGATAAGGGGGAGGCCGACGTTGGAGATCCGCAACAATATATATATATATATATATATATATATATATATATATATATATATATATATATGTATATATATATATATATATATATATATATATATATATATATATATATATATATATATATATGTATATATATATATATGTATATATATATATATATATATATATATATATATATATATATATATATATATATATATATATATATATATATATATATACATACAGTACACACACACACATATATGTATATATATATATACAGTATATACACACATATATATATATATGTATATATATATATATGTATGTATATATATATATATATATATATATATATATATATATATATATATATATATATATATATATATACTGTATATATATATGTGTCGGATTGAGACTTAGAACTTGGGACTCAGAAGACTCAGAGAAAAGGAGCAACGGATATATTTATTAGAACTCGATTACACAAGCTTGCGGGAGCAGGTGTCGCAGGAAGGTTCACATGGAATGACCAACACTACAACAAGATGCTCTGAAGTGATTCGATTTAAACTTGCTTTATATAAGGAATATCGGGTGTGGTTTTAGCTCACAAGATACAGAGACAGAATGGGCTCATTGGCCCTCCCACCATAGTCCCATCCTGTTGTTCAGTTAGTTAGAGGAAGCTCATCAAGGCCACTCATAGTTTAACTCAGATAAGGAGATGGTCAGCCATATGTGGCAACATGTTTACAACTTTCTGTATAGAACCTTGGTTGGGAAAGTACAAAGGGAGGGGACACTCATAAATGTGTCAAATACAGGATATTGGCAAAGTCTAGAGGGAGGCAGAGAGATAACAGTTGCCTCCAAGGCCAGGGAAGGGGAACTAGAGATTGTGCCCACACAGGCCAAGAGCTCACAGGCAAAGAACTCCTTATTAGGATATTACACATCCTCAATGCACAAGAAAGAACTAAGTATTATAAAAGAGTACAGCAGTCAGTCAAAACAAAACATATAATTGGTTATACTTGGTAATTGGTAAAGCAGCAAGGATATACAAAGGGGGAGGGGCATTACAGCTCCCTACATACCGCCCTTTTGGATCTAAGATACAAAGTTATCTACGAGCCAATCAAAGGCCTTTATTTCAAACAAAGCAGAAACAAAACCAATCAGGAAAGTCATTCAACATATCACGCGAAGGCAGCCCCGTAAGCATGTCCCGTACCAAAGCACCACACATACTCAGTAGGATGATTCGCGTCTGTATGTGAGTATGCAATGTAAATCCGAAAAAGCGGAGTGATCAAATGGCATACAAAATCCACCAAGAGAGGTGAGAGAGACAGTGTAAGGGGTTCACTAAACGTAACGTACCACGCGAATGCAGCCCAGTGAGCATGTCCCGTACCCAGTACCGCACATCGCACTCAGCAGGATGATCCGCGGGTGTGTGGGTGCAAGTGGGTGTAAGTGGATGTATGATGTAAGTCAGGTGTAGATGGGTGTATGAGGTGAGACCGTAGAGGCATGAAGATCGAATAGCGCGTCAAATCCACAACGAAGACCTCTGGTTCCACCGGGGTCCACACCCAGGAAGATCTCCGACCCACCCTTTGCCCACAGAGGTGCGGCCGGACTCCCCCCCGACTGGAGCTCGCCCAGGCTTTCCCAGGTGAAATCCTTGTAGATCTCCAGCGCTCAATCGATATTCATGTTCATGAGGTCTCTTACATGCTGGTGATCTGGGGAAGACACAACATCATCAGTATCAGGTGGCTCAAACCTATGGCCATAAAATAAAGCATAACGGTCCAAAGGAGGGAGAGCGACTTCCTTTGGGTCAAAGTCGAGATCGTCCGAGGCGATGCTGCTTGCTTCGCTGTTATCCCTGGACGAATTCGTAAAACAATCAGACTCGGAACTCAGAGTATCTCCACGATCGAGTTCCTCTCCATCCGGGCTTGGGTTAGCAGCTGGGTCCAAATCCCGGACTGGGTCAGTGGCGTTTGACTCACTGTGAGCTTGTGAGACATAAAGGTGAGCTCGTGAAACATAAAGAGGCAAGGCCTGCATTGAGACATAAACATCAGTCGGGGACCCTTGCAAGTGGCCCACATCATCATTGGTAACATCATCAGTAACATTATTCTCAGGTGGCGTAGGCCGGCGGCGTCGGCGGCCACCAATAGTCACGGCCTTGCACATCGAGAAGAAACGAGAGGAGTCCCTTAGGAACTCGTTGACGTCTGCATGCGACGTGTTGGGGCCCAGAGTAAACGGCCTCCTGGCAGCCTGAAATGCTTCGAGGTCCGCAAAAGTGTAATCGACATCATTATCGGTAATATCAACAATGGAAGAACAATCTTCGGAAGCGGAGATCTCATTGTCGCGGCCCAGTGGCTCATTCGGGTCGTCGTTCCAGGATCCGCGGTCTGCGGTCACGTCGACGGCCGGTGTGTCATCTGGACCTGCGATCAGCTTGTCGATCATCACCATGGCCTTTTCTGTTGTCGTCTTCAGTGTCCATCCTGTGGAAAACTTTCTCACACACGCAAGGACTAAAGCCTTGATTATTACACAACTAACCACGATTCCGAGGACTATTGCCAAGGCGGTCAGTACCCACTTTACAATCGTGCCTGTCCACCCTTTGAACCAGTCGGTAAGCCACTGGTGGGAGGCTTCCCGATCCATTCGATCCCTTGTCAATGTATGAGCGCTTTCCCTTAACCTTATAATAGCAGCACTGACCCCCTGGGAGGGATCAGGAATAAAAGTGCAACATCTACCCTCAATTATCCCACATACCCCTCCTCGTTCTGCCAATAGCATATCTAACGCAACCCTATTTTGCATAACCATTGTACGCAGGTGGACAACTGTGTCCAACATTTCGTCATGTGCTGTAGCGGTGGCGTTGGCCACACTTTCTAAGATTAACGCAATTTTGTCAATGCGGTAACTGCTCATGACCGTCCCAGCCCATGGGAAAAAGAAACTAACGGCCTTCTCCCAATCAGCGCCGTGTAAGGTGGTGGTGCCGTCGTCGTGCCAATAGGTGCTTCGTTGTGTCCTTATGAGTGCAGGGGTATTATGCAAGTGTTGTCGCATTTCCATTTCTGGGAAAACTGATCCTAAATAGCAAATTCCTCCCCAATTATCAGGTAAATACGGGTAAGCTTTGTTCCCGCATACAAACATGGTTCCGTGTGGAGCCACTAAATGAGTGGTCATGCAAGTGCGAAGGTCTGCGATAGTGTTTGTTCCGTTTTCCCCTTCCCATGCCAACTGGAGGTGTGTGAGGTTATGTAAGGGCGAGCTTGTAACATTTACTAACAGCATGTGTTTCCCTTCCCTAGGGTCCGCGAGGAGGGTATCTCTACACACGGATTTACCTACCATTATTTGGCCCTTTCCTTCTAAGCAGAGGGCCCCCTTTGCCGGCTTAACCCAAACCGGCGCCGGACGTTCCTCAAAGTGTCGGGGCTGAATGGGGGGCGAGTACTGGAAAACTCGTTTACACGCGGTTTCGTCAGAACCTTGGCTTGTCAGGGTTGTACTAAGGCATTTGGTGTCTAGTGGCTTCGAGCACAAATCATTGAGTGATAGGGGTAACACTACCATTGGTATTCCTGCTGTGCTGGTGCGGGGAAGGTGCATACACATCCAACACCGTGTCCTGTTCTGTAATGTGGCCATATGCCGTGCGACCTTCCAGTATGTGTTCTCCTCTGGCTTCCTTCTTACTTCCTGGGCAGGCGGGGTTTTAATGACGTAAGCGGCGCAACTAGGTCGTAAGTAGGGTGCAGTTCCATTTGGGATTGTCGTGCGAGGGGGCCATATTCCACATTCGAGTATCATTGTTGTATCCGGGCCAATGGGGGTATAATGCAACATGAGGGTAGTATTCTCAATGCCCTTGCCCCATCGATATCCTGGGGCATATCGGCTGCTTATGTCCCCATATGTTCCATTTTCCACTTTCCTAACCTTAGTCAGGACTAGGCGTGGTCTTGTCATGCGTGCCTGTGGTGTCTTATTGTGTTGCACTATAGCTTCCACCCATCTTACAGATAACCACTTAAAGCTCGTTTCCAAGTTACAGCAATTCACCGCTATTTTGTCTCCCCAGCGAGCCGTTATATACTTGACGGGGTAGAGGGGAAATGCTGAATAGTTGTCGGGTCCTGGGTACTTGGGGAGGTCCTTTCTCGATAGTTCAAAGTTCAAGAGCCTATCTTGGGCAGGGGGTTTTTGGCAGTTCCCCAGCATTCCCATCATCATGACCGTCATCGCCGCCCTTAGGAGACTGTGGTGCCCTAGACGGTGCATTGTCTTCAGCAGTGTGAGGTGTGGTGTCTGCAGCAATGTGAGGTGCGGTGTCTTGTGTGGCTTGTGGTGCGGGGATGGACAACTTACAATGGGTGGCGTGGATCCACGAAGGTTTACCCTCGCAGAAGACTGCCGTCGGTGTGACCAGTAGCACCTGGAATGGTCCCTTCCACCGTGGCTCCAAAGCAGCCTTGCGGGTGAAGTGCTTTACGAGCACCCAGTCGCCGGCCTGGAAGTCGTGGATGGCGTGGCCTATTGGTTCAGGCAGCGCCTCTCGTACTCGAGCATGGATGCTGCGTGCCACATTGGACAAGCCTATGCAAAATCTCAAAAGCATGTCATCCATTACTGGCAAAGCAAGGGTGGACATGTCTGTTGGTGCTGAAACGGGCAAGCTCATAGGTCGTCCCATTAATATTTTGTGGGGGGAAAGGCCCGTAGTGCGACCCGGGGTGGAACGAATGCTCATCAATGCCAGCGGGAGAGCCTCTGGCCACCTCAAGCCCGTGTCTGCGCAAAGTTTCGCTAGTTTATTCTTTAAAGTCTTATTCGTTCGTTCCACAAGTCCCGATGACTGTGGGTGGTAAACGCAATGGAAGGATTGTTTAACGCCCAATGCCTTCAGGATGCCCTTGACCACCTGCGCCGTGAAATGGCCCCCTTGATCTGACGAAATTATCTGGGGGATGCCAAATCTGCACATAAAATCCCTTACGAGGCGCTTCGCTACTGTCGGGGCATCGGACTTGACGCATGGGTAAGCTTCGACCCATTTGGTGAACGTATCTACGATTACCAACACATAGCGAAACGACATGCTTGGTTCCAATTCTGTAAAATCGAACTCGATAGTTGCGAACGGCCCACTAGGCGGGGGCCGTCCCCCATCATGTGCATGTCTCGGCGGCGCCCCTCTATTGTGTTGCTGGCAGACCACGCACGATCGGCACACTTCGGATACAATCCGTGACAGTCCTGGCGCTGCCCAAGTGTAGTTTATCTGTCCCATCACCCCCCTCTGGCACACATGACCATTCTGATGAGCCATGCGTGCCAGCCAAGGCAGTAAGGCCTGGGGTGCTATAGGTTTCTCGTCAAGGGTCCATATTTCTCCTGGCCCGAGGCGTATCGCCCCTCGCTTGAGCCAGTCCTCGTGTTCGGCCGTCGGTGCAGCGTTCTGCAAATTTATGATATCGTCCTTAGTTGGTGTGGCGGGTGGTCCCACAGTCGGTATGTCAGCAATCTGTGCGGATGTCGCCTTTGCTCGTGTCACCATCGGCATGTTGCGTTCTATCTGTTGGTTGGCGGCCTTTCCTGCCGCCTCGTCCGCCCTTGCATTGCCCCGGGCAACGTCAGTGTCCGCCCTTTGGTGGCCACGACACTTAATTACCGCGATAGCGCGGGGAAGTAAAATACTTCGGAGGAGCCCTTCTACCAACGCGCCATTCTTTATTACTGAACCGGCAGATGTGAGAAAACCTCTCATCTTCCAGATGGCCCCTTTATCGTGGACTACGCCGTGAGCGTAGGCCGAATCTGTGTAAATGTTGACGGCAAGGCCTTCCGCCAAGCTGCACGCTCTGGTCAGGGCGCACAGCTCCGCCTGCTGTGCGGAAAATGTAGGTGGAAGACGCCCGCTTTCTACCGTTTCGCTATCCGAGCACACGGCGTACCCGGACAACAGGGACCCGTCCCATGCGCGCCTAGCTGATCCATCGACATAATATGTACAGTCGGGGTATTCTAAGGGATTGTCCTTTAAATCCGATCGCACCGTGGAGACTAGCTGCACAACGTCGGCGCACACATGGGGTTCGCCCTCCTCAGGGGTGGGCATCAGTGAGGCTGGGTTGAGTGTCGTGCAACGTTCGATCGTGATGTTGGCTGCAGTGATCAGTGCGGATTCGTATTGCATTAATCTAGTATTAGACAAATGCTGTGTGCTTCGCTGTAACAACAGCGAAGTGACGCAATGCGGTACCCGTAGCGTTACTGGGTGTCCCATAACGATGTCTGCTGTTCTTTCTACTGCGTACCTGGCCGCTGCCACGGCTTGCAGGCACACCGGAAACCCTTGTTCGACCGGGTCTAACTTTTTACTAAAGTAGGCTACCGGCCGCTCCTTATCCCCATGGGTCTGTGTCAAAACTGACTGGGCGAAACCTCCCACGGCGTGAGTGTAAAGGGTAAATGGTTTCGCATAATCCGGGAGTCCTAATGACGGTGCCGTGACCAGCGCCTTTTTCAGCCCGTCAAAACATCGCCTCAATTCATCCGTCCATACCAATTCGATCGAGGCGGTTGATTTGGTCGCCTCGTACAGTGGCTTAGCCAGCAGCGCAAAATCAAGTATCCAAGTGCGGCAATATCCCGTCATACCTAGGAAGTGCAGCAGTTGCCGTTGCGAGCGAGGGCGAGGCAACTCCATGATAGCGGTCACCCGTCCAGCATCCAATTCTCGTTTTCCGTGCGAAATGGCGTGTCCCAAGTAAGTTACAACCTGCCGCACAAACTGAAGTTTTGGTCTGCCTACTTTGTGGCCTTTGGCCGCCAAGGCCTTTAATAGGGCCATGGAATCCATTTCGCACGCCTCCTTTGAAGGGGAGCAAATCAACAAATCGTCAACGTATTGCAGCAACACTGACCCTCCCTTCAATTCCACATCCGCCAGGTCGCGGTGTAGCGCCCGGGAAAACAGAGTGGGGCTATCTGAAAACCCCTGAGGTAGTACTGTCCAAGTATACTGGCGCCCCCTATGGGTGAAAGCGAACAAGTATTGTGACTCAGGCGCGATGGGCACAGAGAAAAACGCAGAACAAAGGTCAATAACTGTGAAGTATGTTGCGTCCGGCGGGATTGACATCATGAGGGTTTCTCCATTTGGAACTAGTGGGTGTATGCCCTTTATCACCTTGTTCACCTCCCTTAAATCCTGTACAAACCTCCATTTGTCCTTAGACGGCTTTTTCACTGGCAAAATTGGTGTATTACATGGGCTGTTAGTTTCCACGATAATTTTCTGTTCCACTAGGGATTGAATTACTGGTGCTATGCCTACGTCGGCCTCAGGTCGTAGCTTATACTGTTTTACATTTGGCAAGCGCATCCCCGGCTGCACTGCTATCACTAGAGGTTTGGCGTCACGCATCCGTCCAACCTCACCGTCGCTCTTTGGCCATAAATTGTCTGGCACCTCCGCTAGGAGGTAATCTGACTCACCCGGGTCCGTCAGCACTGCCCTCATGGCATAGGTGCCCTTAGGAGGCAACTCTGTTGCTTCGAACACTCCATCCCTCCGTTGTGTCTTGAAGTCAATTGAGAACCCTTCGCCATTTTGGAGCCGTTTCAAAGTCCAGCGGCCTCTCTTACTCCGATAACCTTGTAAGGGGACTTCTCGTAACCTCCCCACCATCCAACCTACACTTTCCGGCGGCCACCCCTTGGCAGTGGTGAGGGTAACATGGGCGGCCGCTCCTTCGGGGTATTGGGTCAACGCACGCTGACTCGAGGTTAGGACTGCCTCGATACCTATTCCCTCACGGCCGATCCATATCCGTGATAAGTGTAGAGGCGTGCGCTCGCCCAGCTTTTCCTTAACCTTTTCTCGATAATTCTCGTCCTCGCCCGTTGCATCATAGTACGCAGTACAATGGGGTGGATTATCCTTTAAGGTTTTTATCGAAATTTGGTGCAGTTGTAGCCAATCTCTCAGAACTGAACTGTCCAAACACACATTATCTATGATATGCGTCCAGGTAGCCAGAGCCCCTTCATCCATGCGCCACCAATACACGGTGGGGCCGGGCCGAGACAATGCCGTCATTACCAAGTCGCGTTTAGATTCTGCGACGTCTACAAAAACTCCCTCCTCTGTACATGAGATTTGACAGCCCAATCGGCACAACAAGTCCCGTCCCAACAAATTTGTCGGGGCGGTAGTGGTCATCAGGAACGCATGTTTAGCCTCCAGCGGGCCGCATGTTACTCGCACTTCCTCCGAAACAGGAAGCGCTTGGGGTAAGCCCGAAACACCCAGTATTTGAACATTCCTCGCCGTGGGGCGCAAAGAGGGCAATTGCCCCTTGTTAATTGTGCTGCGAGTCGCACCCGTATCTACGAGAAATTCTAATTGTCTCCCCTCCACGTCCAACATCAAGGTCGGTTCCTCTTCCGGTGTCATGGTCAAAAGAGGACACTCCTTGGGCGACCCGCCAGCGTCCCGTCAATAGGCCCCTCTATTATATTGGGGCAAAAACCCCTTACGAGCCTTTGGGCAATCACGTATCCAGTGTCCCATTTGCTTGCAATAATGGCACGGTTCCTGTGGAACCGGTGGTGCGGAGGGCATAGGTCGTCCTTCTACAGCGCCCCTTCCGCCCAGCCGGCGTTCTGGCGCTCCCCACTGTGACTGGTTTACTGGTTGCCATTGCGGCGGACCCAGAGGCGGGGCCCAGTTCCCCCTTGGTCCGTTCTGCATCCCACTATTAGGGGGTGGTCCAGGGGTTTGGAGAAGGGGTCTTGGTGGATACCAATTTTGGGGAGGGGGCCCTTCTACAGTCCAAGTTTGAGGGTTTTGAGGAGGAGGGGGAAGAGGGGGTGGTATTGTCCATTGTTGTTTTATTTCGTCCATATTAATTAGTCCAAAGTCCTCAGCAGTACAACCTTCGCAGAGGTTACCTTCGCGGTGGATCCACTCTCCGTTGGGGAATTGGCCCCTATAGAAAGGCAAACCGCTCCTCCCAAGGTCCTCATAACCCCGGACAGGCCCCCACTTCTGGCACTGTTCGCGTATGTAGTTCTGACTCTGATCCCCCTTTTTATTTTGATTAAATTGAGCCCGTTTCTCCTGGACAAACATTTGCAATATTTCCTCCTTAATATCCTTCTTCTCCTCTAAGGAGGAGCCCGGGCATTGTTCCAGTTTGTCGCATAATTCGTTGGTTGTCATTCCCTTCCAGCCGAAGAGGACGGACTGTACCTGTTTCTTTAATATCGGCCGAAGCCCCTCGATTAGATATTGATTTACCAATGGTTGAGGTAGCCCTACCAGCTGCATCGGACCCAGTCCTCCCCAGCGCGCGATGGCCTTTTCCAACCTTTCTCGGTACTCTCCAATTGGTTCTCCTGGTTTTTGTTTTATGGCCCCGATTTTTCCCCAATCCGGACCCCCTGCTGGCAACAGCGCATGTTCGATGGCACCCAGCAGCCGGACCTTCAGTGCCTCCCATTGCACTAGTGTTATCTGGGCCGCTCCTGCTGCCCTTGGATCGTCGTGCGGCCAGTGTGCTCTTTGTCTAGCCCTTTCCCATACTTTGGGTGGGAGCACGGATACTCCCATATGAGTTATGTCTCGATAGTCGCACTCGCCAGCTAAAAACCAATTCGTCATGGTTGGCACTACCTGCCGTGGATCCTCAATAAGCAAATGTTGAATCCTTTCCCGCATTACCGTTAAAGAGGATTCTTTCCATGGTACCCTTTCTCGAACCCCATGACCTGCTGCGTCAACTCCGATAACTTGTAGGGGGCACAATGTTTTCCTTCCCTCTATTTCCTGACATTCCAATGGGGTAGTTTGTGGGGTCTCTTTCCCATTACAGCCTACCAGTGAGGGGTATAACCCATCCGGTCCTATCGGTGGCGGGAACCCTGCGATGTCGGTCCCGTCATCTATTCCGTTAGCCCCGAGTTGTGCAAACGGTCTTCCCTGGCTCGGGTGGTTCTGGGGTATCTGGGGCGCGATGGTAGCGGGGTTATAGGGAGGTGGTGGCGGGAGCGCAGAAAGGATAGGTGGTGCCTGAAACCCCGGGACAGGGCTTAGGTCTGGGGCTGGGGAGGGTAGATTGGTCACTACTTCCCCTACCGCAGGGTCTGGGTTTTCAACGAGCGACATCAGTCGCGCGTTGGCCTGCCTCTCTATTTCTTTAAGCGCTTCATCCTGCACTTTATTCGCCTGTTTCCTCAGACCCTTGAGTTTTGTTACCTCACCGGCCAAGCTGGCCTGTTTCGACTTTGCGTGTCGCTTCATCGCTTCTTCCTTCCACCAACCAAAGACTTTCCAATAGTCAGGCGGGAAGTGTTTCGTGGCCTGTTCCAACTTTTCTAATGCCTCATACAACGCGTCCAATTTTTCCAGCGCAAAAGACCCTCCTCCGGGCCACGGTTCACCTAAATCCTTCGTCAGCGCAACCCATGACTTCCCTGGTCTCGCAGCATCATAGCCATACCTCCGAAACATGAAAAATGCTGGGGTATTTCTAAGCGGTTCACCTGCCTTTACAATCTTATTACCCATCCTGTTCCCCATCCTAGGAAAATTTAGTTTATCGACGTAGCCTTGTACCCGTGAGGATCGCCCGCCTCGCGTTACAGCCGTCTACCTAACTCTGAGAGGCTCGCAGCCTTGTACCCGTGAGGTTCGCCCGCCTCGCGTGGTACAGCCACGCTACCTACTCTCCTGAGAGGATCGCCCGCCTACTCAGCCGTCTAACCTACCCTTACTGTGCTTTCCTGGCGTCCTACGCCCGTGTAATACTTCTAACCTTACTTATAATTCCAACGTCTCCCGGGTAGGCCTCGGATCGGGACGCCGCCCTTATCCTTACCCTCACAACCCAGAGATCTATTACTCCTTATCCACAGGCGCCCAACGTGGGGCACTTTCCCTTACGTAACGTTACCCTAACGAGTCCATAAACAGTCAGTTGCTCCGGGACCCAAGCGGTCCGTATTTAAATTTAGGTTCGAGGATCAGGTCTGAGCAGGGAACGGAACAAACGGCATCCGAGCAAGAGAGTGTGGGTTACAATTTGGACTGACCCCCAGGCTATAAAGGAAAAACAAAAGAAAACCACAGCTCACCTGACCCGGATCAATTGCCAGCTGGTCTCTCACCACTCACTTGCCTGGGACCGCGTCCCGGACTGCACAGACTGATCCCACCGCTGCCACCACTTGTCGGATTGAGACTTAGAACTTGGGACTCAGAAGACTCAGAGAAAAGGAGCAACGGATATATTTATTAGAACTCGATTACACAAGCTTGCGGGAGCAGGTGTCGCAGGAAGGTTCACATGGAATGACCAACACTACAACAAGATGCTCTGAAGTGATTCGATTTAAACTTGCTTTATATAAGGAATATCGGGTGTGGTTTTAGCTCACAAGATACAGAGACAGAATGGGCTCATTGGCCCTCCCACCATAGTCCCATCCTGTTGTTCAGTTAGTTAGAGGAAGCTCATCAAGGCCACTCATAGTTTAACTCAGATAAGGAGATGGTCAGCCATATGTGGCAACATGTTTACAACTTTCTGTATAGAACCTTGGTTGGGAAAGTACAAAGGGAGGGGACACTCATAAATGTGTCAAATAAAGGATATTGGCAAAGTCTAGAGGGAGGCAGAGAGATAACAGTTGCCTCCAAGGCCAGGGAAGGGGAACTAGAGATTGTGCCCACACAGGCCAAGAGCTCACAGGCAAAGAACTCCTTATTAGGATATTACACATCCTCAATGCACAAGAAAGAACTAAGTATTATAAAAGAGTACAGCAGTCAGTCAAAACAAAACATATAATTGGTTATACTTGGTAATTGGTAAAGCAGCAAGGATATACAAAGGGGGAGGGGCATTACAGCTCCCTACATATGTATGTATGTATATATATATATATATATATATATATATATATATATATATATATATATATATATATATATATATATATATATAGCTTTTTTATGCCTGTATATGCTGTATACAGTATATACAGGCATCAAAAAGCTATATATATATATGTATGTGTAAATACGGTATGTGTGTGTATATATATACGTATATATATATATATATATATATATATATATATATATATATATATATATATATATATATATATATATATATAGTTGTGGTTTTTAGAACCCTCCACTTTGTAAATATTTGTAATATTCCCTTATAAATAATCCCCTGTAAATATTCCCATTTTTGGTGTTAAGGTCAAAGGTCGCACCCTAGTTAGGCCACGAGCAACACGTAGCACACCATAGGCTTCTCCTTTAGTTATTTCATTCGTATGTGTTTCAGGTAAGGATCTGTTCCCAATAGTTGAATCTGCATTGTATTCATTAAATAAGAGTAGGCCCCCTTGTCAATTCATATTGCGGCGTAGCCTTCCTCCAAATTGTGTTCCTGGGCTTGCCAGTAGCGTTCGCTGTCTGGCTCAGCCGCCATTGAACACGAGGTCAGGCTTGGAGAAGAAGGGGGCGGGGCGGCAAGAACGAGGTGTGGCCACGTCAACTCACCACCAGGGCGTGGCCGGTAAGCCCCCACCAGCCAACCCGGGCTGAGGTGAGCTCGTTAATAGGAGTGGCTCGATGAAGCGCGGCTTGATTTCTAAGCGGGTTATAAATGCGCAAGCGCCAAGCCCTCTCAGGAGATGCGCGAGGGGAGGCCATTGATGACAGACTGCGCCGGGGGATGCTGATTGTGAACAAACTGCGCGGGGAGCGCACGATTGATTGTCACATTGTTGGAGCGACCTGCGCGAGGGTACCCTCTGAGACGAACGTTGGGAGAGAGAGAGTTGGCACAAAGATTATGTACGCGGCATCCCAGTCCCCCGCATAATTATAAGGTCCGGTCGTGCACCAACGACACGCGAAGCTGCCTGCCATTCTTCGCGGTGGACCCGGAGCCTGGAACCATCTGCTTGGACCCTTCTCTTCCTTCCCACCACCACCACCCCATTTGTGTAAGTGTGTTTGTATTGTCCTGGGCGTGTGATCATATAAGACTGTATAAGGTTGCCCTATGTCCTTTTATTTCCTCCTTTTGTATATTCTTGCCTTACGTTTCCTCTTTTAGTGTAGTCAATAAATCATATTTGTTCTTTCCTTACCTTTTGGTTTCCTCTCATCCGATCGTCTTTGTCTTTTCCCCATTGAGTATCGGTGGCACGATTAGAACTGCTCAGAATCGGGTTAGTCTTTCTGCTAACGGCTCGAGCTTCGGATTGCTAAACCGCTCGGCAAAATTCCATCTTGTCCGTGGCTCGGGCAGAAGTAGTGCCCTGCTTTGTGGCGAGGTTGGCGAAGGTATCTGGGAACCCATTGACCAGTCACCCTGGTCAATCTCAACCCCGCAAAGGAGCGCGATATCTTCTAGGACTCGGATGGCCAGCTTAATAGACGAGGGGATTAACCCCCCCTCGGTAAGGGGAGCGCCGTAATCTGAGGATCCGCAACAATATATATTAGTGGGGAATGCTTTCACACATTGTAAGCAATAATAAAACCATGCTTCGTACATAGGTACATAATAAATAGAAGTTTTATGATTATATGCAAGCATCACCAACCTACTGGTAGATAGCCCTTTCGATTTAGGTTTTTTCTTTTATGCCTCGGTCGCCAGAGGCATTATGTTTTCAGGTTGTCTGTTCGGCTGTCCGTCCGTCCGTGATAGGTTTTCGTTGCCGCGATAACTTGAGAACGGCTAAAGAGATCTTAATCAAACTTGCTGCAGGTATGTATAGTGAGGTAAAGATGAACTGATTAGATGTTTGGGTCACATGGTCAAAGGCCTAAGGTCAGAGGTTTAGATAAAAATCCTGTTACCACGATAACTTGTGAAGCAATGATGGGATTCTGACCAAATTTGGTACACTTATGTAGAATGATGTAAAGATGAACTGATTCGATTTTGGGGTCAACAGGTCAAAGGTCAAAGTCTGTAATAGGTCTATAACCTGAGAACAGCTGAACTGATCTGCTGTAATTCAAACTTAGCACACTTATGTATAATGTTGTAAGATTAAGTGATTCGATTTTGGTGTCATTGGTCAAAGGTCAAAGTCTGTAATAGGTCTATAAATTGAGAACGGCTGAAGTGATCCGATTCAAACTTAGTACAGGTATGTTTAATGTTGTAAAGATTAACTGATTCTATTTTGGGGTCAAATGTCAAATCTGTTATAGGTCTATAACTTGAGAATGGCTGAAGTCATCTAATTCAAACTTGGTACAGGTTTGTATAATGTTGTAAATATTAAGTGATTAGATTTTGGGGTCATAGGTCAAAGGTCAAAATCTGTAATAGGTCTATAACTTGAGAATGGCTGAAGTTATCCAATTCAAACTTGGTACAGGTATGTGTAATGTTGCAAAGGTTAAGTGATTAGATTTTGGGGTCATTGGTCAAAGGTCAAAGTCTGTAATAGGTCTATAACTTGAGAATGGCTGAAGTGATCCAATTCAAACTTGGTACAGGTATGTGTAATGTTGTAAAGGTTAAGTGATTAGATTTTGGGGTCATTGGTCAAAGGTCAAAGTCTGTAATAGGTCTATAACTTGAGAATGGCTGAAGTGATCCAATTAAAACTTGGTACAGTTATGTATAATGATGTAAAGATTAACTGATTAGATTTCGGGGTCAATAGGTCAAAGGTTAGATATCATGTCAGGTAAAAATGTGCTAACTTGGGCACAGCTGAATGGATGGAAATCATACTTGATACAAGTATTATAACGATGTGTAATGTGGACGGAGGCATATCAGTCGACATTGTGACGTCGAAGAGTGCAGTTCTCGTTTAATTTATTTTACGGACACGTAAATGTCATTATTTATATTTGTTTTATTTCAATTTAAAATTTTTATGTAAATTTTCATTGAGATTTTTATTTCACAGTTTACAGTTATAGAAATTACTATTTTCAAATTCTAGATATCGATTGAGATTTTAAAAAAATTTTACGGATGTGTTTATGATTTTTAACGTAAATTTTCATTTACGGACACTTTTTCTTTTTTTCATTTAAGGACGTTATTGTCATGTTTATTTCACAGTTTACAGTTATAGAAATTACAATTTTCAAATGTTAGATATTGATTAAAGGTTTTTTTTATGGATACCTTTACAGTGTTTTTACATCAATTTTAATTTACGGATGCTTTTTCAGTCCCTATGTTAAAGTTGCATACAGAGAAACCATCCCATATGAAGGGAAGGGTGCTTTGTGCTTCCCTTGATTGTTTTTAAAACTCTTGTCCTGGCACGGCAAGGTATTGAGTATTCTTACTATCAAACAAAAGGTGATTGGGAAATCTTCACACAAAGATGGTGTGCAAAGAATGCTTTATCTGATCTAGTTAAAAGGTGTTTTAAGTTTCTACATTTAGTGGTTATTTTTATTCTATTTTATCTGTTTTATATACTTACAAGTATAAAATCCCATCAAAAATTACGGGTTAAACAGCTTATTCGACGGTGCAGCCTCGTGAGCATGCCAAAGTCTGAAGCCTCGGCCTAGTGTCAGGTGTGCTTATATCTTCTTTATTTATTAGACATCCTGCGGACATAAATGAACACTACGTTTTACTCGACACGCATTGCACATCACGTGCAGCGAATTTTATCTCCCGGCGCCTTGAATTTGTTGTTATTTAAAAAAAAAACTTGTGTACACCGACTTGAGGCTGTTTGCAAGCCACCGTCTGCAATTCCAATAGAAGAGACAAAATTACTCTTTTATGGAAAATGTTTTTCGAGTTTGTTTTATCCTCAAATATAGACCGTCGTGAACACACTTTCGTGATAAAAGATTAGCCTTTAAAACCCATAGGTTATAAAACCTACAGGTAAACATTTAAAACCTTTAAAACCTACACGAAGGGGACAAACAGCTGCACAAACACACAAACTGTCACAAGCACTGACATTGTGTTTTATATGGTAGATTACCTACCGCTCGCACTCGAAGCAAAAAGTGGCGTTAAGCAATTCGTTAATGTCTGTCTGTCTGTCCATCTTATCAGTTTATGAATGTCAGTTTATGATCGAGGAACAACTTATTGTAATTGAATGTTGTATTTTGAACACAAATCTGAAAAGGAATAGGAAGATGAGTTTCTCATTTTTCAGTACTTTGGCTCTGAATTCATCACGATCTCACAAGGCCAAAGAGGAGTGAGATCATATTTTTACTCTGTCCGTCTGCCTGGCAGTCAAACAAAATAATAAGTCATTCCCCCAAAAAAAAAACTTACTGTTTTGAAGGACGTCATAATAGTTGGACACATAAAACAAGCATGAATAACTAATACTCGAACTAGGAATGAAGGCCTTACTCCTAAATTCTTAGTTCATCTCGCCGCCTCTTTCACTTACAGAAAATGTTCCTCCATGGCTTCAACCAAAAACATTGTCACCACCACTCCACCCGGGAAGTCTGTCCCAAGTTATCCAGTCTGGGAATCCTGAGGCATTCATTTTGTAAAGGCTAGTCCCTAGTACACAACAAAAATTTCCCCTTCACGTCCATTCATGGTGTCAAACCCCTCCATGTCAGTACCAGCCCACCCCCTACCCCATCATTGCTCCCTCCCCCCTCGTCTTGCCCTGTCTCAGTTCCCCCCCCCCCGCCCCCAGCTTCACCCCTGCCCCTCCCGGATTTGCCCCCTCACCGCACCTGCTGGCTTTGCCCCGCCCCACACCCTCTCCTTGCTCTTTTCCACATACCAACATCCTATCAGCAGCTCCTCTTCCTCTGTCACTAACTGTGTGGACCTCCAATATCCAGGGACTCCATTCTAATCTGATATCTCTCAATCCAGGCTGCTGCCTGGACATCATATAAACTGGACATCATCTGTTTAACAGAATCCTTCCTCCCACAGTAGGTGCCTGACTCCTTAGTGTCTCTCCCTAGCTATTGTCTCCTCCAGTTTGATTGACCTGAATACCCTCCTGTCGGCGGAGTTGGCTGTACATCAAAAACCCCATTTCTCACTCTCCATGTACTGCTCTTAAATCCCTTCACAATAACAGCACTTACATTTGACAGGGGCAGCTCTAGCAGGGCAGAAATTTGACGAACTGACTTGTTGGAAAGGTGGCATCCTATGACGATGCCACGTTGAAAGTGACTGAGCTCTTCAGTTCGGCCCATTCGACTGTCAATGTTTGTCTATGGAGATTGCATGCCTGTGTGCTTGATCATATATACCTGTCAGCAATGGGTGTGGCTGAAACAGCCGAATCCACTAATTAGAAGGGGTGTCCGCATACTTTTGGTCATGTAGTGTATCTGAGGACGCATGGGGTCCACCATCAACCCAATCCTTGTGAAACTGCTTAAATCCAGAACCAATGCTCACCTCCACTCAATTATTTCTCTTTTCCCACCTGAGGAACCACCTTCCATACTCTCTTCATTTGCATTCTTCCCTCCAGGTCTTCAAGACAGCTGTTCACCATCATCTCAAGTCATCCCCCATCCAAAACCATGATCTCTTCTACACCCGTTATACCAAATTTTTATGTCTCAGCCCCGAAGGTGGCCGGAGGCATTATGTTTTTGGGCTGTCCGTCCGTCTGTCCGTTCGAACGGGTTAAACCTCGTACTTCTCAACGACCACATGTCCGATTGAGACAAAACTTTCAGGGTAGGAGCGACACCCATGCAGAATGTTTTTTGTGATAAATGTTGTGTCATAGGTCACGTGGTATGGCAGCCATATTGGATTTAACCTAAAACCTTTAAAAAACATCTTCTCCCAAACCACCACATTGGTTGACTCGAAAAATTTACAGCGTCATTGACTAGGCAAAGCAATTAAAAGATGACCACGAAAACGTGATTGGTCACGTGGTGTGGCAGCCATACTGGATTGAAGGAAAATATTAAATAATTATATCCCTGAAATCGCTTACCCTATCGATGCGAAACTTTACAAATGTCATCTAACACCATTGTTGCATATAGTTTGAAAATGACGTCGTCGGTCACATGATTTGGCAGCCATTTTGGATAGAAAAACAAACCTTATCCGATCAAGAAACTTCACAAACGTGATCCCCTACCCATACATATGCAGAGTGTACATTTTTAATGTCATATATCACGTGGTTTGGCAGCCATATTAGCTTGAAAGCCGATATTTAAAAACAATCACTTCTCCGAAACAACTTCACCGATCAATGTGAAACCTGTCCTGTTGGGTAAAAATGTGATATCTGAAAACAGCTGAAAGAATAGTTTCTTTTTAGGACAGTGAATGAGGGCATCTACCCATTGTCATGTGCAGGGAGTACGAGGAGGCATATTGGTGACACAGTCGCATTGCTCTCGTTTTTATTTTGTATCCATCTTGTCCACCCCTTGTGTTTTCCCCCTACCCATCATCGTTATCTGCATCCCTTGTTTGTCTGTCTCCATATACTTTCTCCCTCCGCCCAGCTGTTGGCTTTTCCCCTTTCTCGTGCTGTTCTCTTTGTTACCTTCACCACAAAGGTGGATGGAGGTTATGTTTTCACCCTTGTCTGTGTGTTTGTGAACAAGGTATCTCAAAAAGTTATGGACAAATTTAGACGAAACTTGGTGGACAGGGTGTGTGTGCGACAGATTAATCAATTCGATTTTAGTGAAGATCTGAATATGGATTCGGATACGAGAATTATTTAATTTATAAGTGATTCTTCACCATTGAGTGATAAGTTTAAAACCAAAAGATAGCACGATATCTCAAAAAGTTATGGACGTCTCAATCTGAGTGTCTAAGCATAATATTCTGGGGCACGAAATGCAATTATACCATTCAGAATATTACCAGATGATTATTTGCTCTGAGATTAAATCAACAGGTTCATTATGTCAATATCAGTTGATAATTTCTCAGTATTTTCTGTATTTGATATCTTTTCAGATAGACTATCAACATGGATCGGAACAAGTGTTTGATATGCCAAGAAAAGACTGCGGAGCCTCTAAAATGACCACTCGATGCAAAGGGAAGTGGAAACGAGTCAGAACCATAGAGCTCCTTTCTGAATAATGTCAGTGCTTTTGGAATCCTGGGCACAGTACCAGTACCATACGTGGCTCTTCACTTTTGAGAAGACATGACTGTCGGTGAACCGGTCCAAAATCAGGCTGCATGGCACAAATCTTGCTATGTGATGTTCAGCAAAGAGCAGCTGGAAAGAGCTACTAAAAAGAGAGAGAGAGAGATGAACCTACAGCGGACAGTATATCCGGAAAAAATGACCTCAGCGACAGTCAATGAGCAACATGGGCTGTCTGTTTTGTCGACATGTGGATGGACACCTCCTTGAAATCTGAACTCTTGGAGCTGATGAGAAAATAAGACAGATGGCCGCAGAGCTACATGCGACAGAATTAATGGCTGGGATGGAAGGTGGAGATATGGTCGCACTTGCTGCTAAATATCAACTAGAGTACTTGACAACACTACTAAATTGCTATACCGATCACTGCTCAGTCAACATGAAGAATCCTCTTATGGTTCTTCAGAGTTCTCAGCATGTGTGGAGATCTTCACCCATGTAGAAAACCGTGCGGAAGATGGAACCCTCCATTGCAAATTTTCAGTCCTGCATCAGCCGTATAAAAACCGTCTATGGGACGTGGGTGTTGAGAAGGAGACTAACAGAACCCGATTCAAGGAGAAAGATCTTGCATACTTCTCACAAGCATAAGAGAAAAGTGATGGAAAAAATAAGTTTCTGGTTTTCCAACAAGGAATGCAGCAGTTGCTGAAGCAGGTATGTGACTATGAAGGTGATGCACTACTGTTTGCTAAAGCTGCTGAGATTGTGCGCAAAGAGATTGTCAACTCCAGAAGATTAGACTTCAATGGCACACTTCCATCTGGGTGTCAACATCAGTCAGTGCCCACTGCTCTCAAAACCCTCGTGTCTATGCTATTGAATGGTGCTGCCTTGAAAGATCAAGATTCAACAGACTCACAGGAAAACCTCACAATCTCTCAGACCATTCCCTTCAACTTCAAGGAACACATATCGACTTCTGCCAAGTCTCCTCATTCCCTAGAAAAGGAACCACCATTGCCTCTGTACATTGGAATGAAGATTCACACAGAGACACAGCTTTATGACTTGGGTTTCAGGGTAAGCTATGACGGAGTTCTTCAACTTGAGAGCCAGCTTGCAACTACAGACTGGGCATTTAATATGGAATATTTTTTTTGTGGGGTGAACTTACTTTTCAAGATGTCTTAGAACCAAAAGTTCATTGGAATTATGTTGAAATTATTCTAGATTTTGTTAATGTGACCTTTAAAAGAAACAAAAACCACATTTGACATTTCGAAGCAAATAAATTGATCCTTGAAAGTGATGTAAACTGATATCGAACTCAATTCACGGACAGTACTGTGTTAAACTTCTGTACGTTTTCCAGAAGTATCTCTATATTTTGCACATTAGCCAAAAAAAATTTAAACAAAAGTTAAATTACGACTGGGATTACGGACAGTAAAATTACAATTCAGTACTTCGTGTAACTCCCACGAGCATTCAGGAGAGCACATAGAAGTTGAGGCATGCTGTTCACGAGATTTGCCAAGGTTTGGACAGGAATCGCTTGCCATGCAGTGACAATAGCCTGCTGCAATTCACGCACGGTCGGCTGCTGGTCCAAGTTGTCGATTTGACGCATTAATTCTGCCCACAAGTTCTCTATCGGATTCATATCCAGGGACATGGCAGGCCACTCCATATGCTCTACACCACGGTCAGCAAGAAAGTGTTGGAGCATGCGAGCACGATGAGGCCGTGCATTGTCATCTTGGAAGACAAAGTTTCCCCGAAAGGTTGCACGAGCAAATGGAAGCAATGTTTCTTCCAGAATGGCCCTGTACTTGAACTGGTTCAGGTTTCCATTCAGAACAACCAGGTCAGATTTGCCCCCTGCATGAAAAGCAGCCCAAACGGTCACCCCACCACCTCCAGCTTGGACTCTTGGCACTATACAATCTTTGTTGTAGGCTTCATGCACTTGTCTGCGCACTCGGACGCGGCCATCTTGATGATAGACCAGAAATCTAGACTCGTCACTGAAGATCACGTGATTCCAGTATCCTGGCTGCCATTGATGGTGCCCTCTGGCCCACTGCAATCGGTGCTGGCGATGTTGTCTGGTCAGGCGTGGCTTTCTCAGGGGACGCCTGGCACGATAGCCTGCTTGAACCAGTCGTTGATTGACTAGCCTTCTGGATACAGGAACATTTGTCAGTTGCTGCCACTCAGCCCTAAGCCGATTAGCTGACTTGGTACGGCCATTGCGGATGAACCGGTGCAGCTGGCGATCATCCCTCCTTGTGATTCTGCGGGGACGTCCTGGCCTCGGTATTGGAGTAGGGACACCCCTCTGAGCATTTCGTTTCAGGATCTTTGACACCTGACCTTGAGTGATGCCATACTGCCGAGCAATAGCACGCTGTTTCATGCCGTAATTTCGTAAAGCCGCCACTCCATGACAAACAGCATTGTCGAGTTGACGGACCATCTCCAGAGGAAGCGGCAATAACTTTTGGAGACGTGCAGCAGTTGTTTTCCACTAATACAGAATGCAACAACCCTTGTATACCCGACTGTGAAGCCAATCATCAAATGCACCTGTCCATACATTTTGCCACGCAACCTGTGATATAATCCTGTTGTTGACTTCTTGCTGCGACAGACAATCAGTGACATGGTTCTTTTAACAAATAAATCACCAAAGTGTAAAAGAAACTCACCAGATTGATATACTGAGTTAAGCAAGTAAACCCAAGTCAAGAAAAAATATATATTCCATATTAAATGCCAAGTCTGTACTATCTGTGACAACTTTCAGACCAAAGGGGTTATCGTTTCTGCTCACCTTCGATGCGCGCTGTTCACTGTTACAGCGCTTGACAACTTGGATCACCATCCTTTAAGTACAACTACTTAGGGTTAATCTCATGGTGCAGGTGTTGGAGAAATTATATGCAAAATAATTATTCTGCTCGGTGTTTTCTGAGAAGAAGAGAGAGTAGGCGAATTATCGCCAGCATCCTCACCAAATTATTTTGTTTCTCACCGAATCAAGACAGAAATCGTGCGCTGTCATGGTTGCTACAAAACCACAGCATGGTAAATCATTTTGGTGTAGTTTTAATAAAGGTACTGTAATTATCTACGATATAAGAGAGATGTCTGTCTGTGTGTGTGTCTGTCTGTCTGTGTTGCCATTTTTCTCAGAGATGGCTGAACGGATCTTCGTCAAACTTTCAGAGGTTCATCAGTGAGTGCCTGGGAGTGTTTTAGGGAAAAAAAAAATAGGAAAATTTTTTTTTTGGGGGGAGTTAAAAACAAAACAAAATTGCTCGATAGTGCCTAAGCCTTTTAAAATTAATGACAGTTATATACAAGTACACATTCGCATAAATAAATACAAAACAATCATCAGACATTTGAATACAAATAAATCAAACAATTCCGGAAGTGTACGAATTTGGTAGTATGGCTTCTTCTTCTTCCTGAGTGGCATCACACTTAACTCAGAAACGTGATGAACGCCACATTCACCCCATTCACCCACCAGCATATATATGAACCCCCTGCCTCTCTTGCCTCCCCCTTACCCCCTCCATTCCCACTAACCCCCTTCCCCCCTCCCCCTACTCTCCCTCTCCCTACTCCCCCCTCCCCTCCCCTTTTCCCCTCTCCCCCCCCCCCTCCGCCCGGCAACGCTGGGTACTTCTGCTAGTTTCTTATAAATAAGAGTGATCTAGATAAATCAATATCATTAAAACGCTTATTTCTGAAGTTTGTAATCGGAACTTCTCTCCAGCTATTGCTCCTGTCGCCCTAAGATATGTGTGATACTATGTAGTTATGACTAACCCTTCCATATAAGCATACCTATGTCTCCAAATGTCTATAAGTGTGGAATAAAAGCTGAAAATCAGTGAAAAGTTTTGAATAACTCGCGCCATTTTGTTTTACGCAGTGAGATGCTGCACTTGATACTGAGGAGGAGAAGAAGACGTCCCGATGTGTGCCGGACGCGCAGCGACTCGAGAGGCATGCTACGCCTTTTAATACAAATATAAATGCGATCAGAAATGTAAAGGGGATACTTACCAGTAACCACACTATAAGAGACAATACTGCAGTTGAATACAAAGCGATATTCAGGAGATCCGCCAGAATGAATGTTGGTGCCAACTGACACAATTATTTTGAAAGGAAGCAGGAAGGTGGCAGGCACCTAAAATGCTGCACCAAGTTAAATATGTGGATTTATGGTAATAATCACTTCTTAACAAGTTAGTTTGTATGAACATAAACACTATTTATGCCCGTGATTTTCACGGGTTACCAATCTACATTATTGTGCTTTGAGACATGGGGTGGAAATTGAATTTTTCCAATGTTTCATTCATCTGTATAATATTACATACAATGATTCATTCATATGACGCTACATGCATGACGAATAATAGGATTTAGGAAATCTTATAAATATAAACGTGTATATACAGTCACGTGAAAAAGTAAGTACACCCCATGTAAAGTTTTGACATTTTATTTTTCATAAATATTTCAACATACAGCTATTTGATCTTCATTTCAACAATATTGATAGATAAAGGTGATATAATATAACAAATATCATGAAACATTTACATTTTGTAGTCCATTGTATAATTTAAATAAACATAAATGCAAATTTCACATGTGGAAAAAGTAAGTACACCCCATGAAATGTTTAAAAAAATCTTTTTAACATATGTGGACATATCAATATTTGATCTTCATTTAAACAGTATCTATAGATAAAGGTGATCTTGTGGCGGACACAAAAGCCCACTGGCGTGGTGACATCATTCCGCGCACCAAGTGGGCGGTGGCCACCCCCGAGGGGTAGGCGTGGCCTCATGATATACACCGGGCGCGCAGCCCGGAGCGCGCCAGTGTTACAGTGAGCTCCTGAAATAAAGACGCTTATAAGTTACCGCTTGTCCGCTTCCTCCTTGCTCGCAAGCAGCGCGCGTAACGCCGCGCTTTACTGGTGACCCCCTCGACGTTGGATCTGCCGGAGCGATCCTTCCACACGCGACGCCATTGCCATGGCCAACCTCATCGAACTTCCCGAATTTTGGGAGGCTCAGGCCGAAGTCTGGTTCGTCCAGGCCGAAGCCCAATTTCAGCTTCGGCGCCTCACCGGCGATGACACGCGCTATTGCCACGTCGTCGCCTCCCTCGGGCCCGGCACGGCCGCTCGAGTTGTGTCCGTCCTTCGCCACCCACCGGACGGCCACAAGTACGAGGCACTCAAGCGGCTACTCCTAGCCACGTTCGGCCTCACGGACGACGCACGGGCCGACCGCCTCCTGGATCTCCCCGAGCTCGGTGACACGCGCCCGTCAGTCCGAATGGACCATATGCTGTCACTGTTGGGCGACGAAGCCCCCGGTTCTCTATTCCGGCGCTTTTCTGTCGCCAACTTCTAGCGCAGGTTCGCCTCGCGTTGGCCGGGACCGGGCTAACGGAACCCCGAGCATTGGCAGCCGAGGCGGACAGGTACTTCGCCGCTTCGGACACGCGGGCGAGAGTCGGCGTGGCCATCACGGCCCTCGAGGCTGATGCTGCTGATGCTGCTGATGCTGCTGTTCCACAGCATCAGCTTATACAGCATACGCAGCATGCTGATACGCACCTCATGACCGCCGCCACGCCCCGCCCACCGCCGTGGCGAAAACCGCCACAGCGGTGAAACCCGCCAACTCCACCGGCCTGGCGGAGCCAGCCGCGCTCCTCCAGCTCCACCACCTGGTGCTGGTTCCACGCCAAGTTCGGCCACGAAGCTCGGCAGTGTCATCTGCCATGCTCCTTCAACAGGTCGGGAAACGCCTGGGCCGGCGCTCAATAGTGGTGATGAGCGCCGGCTGTTCGAGCAGCCTGCTGTTCATAACGGACACCTTCTCCGGGCGCCGTTACCTGTGCGACACGGGAGCGCAGGTGAGTGTCGTTCCCGCCGGCACGTCAGACAAGCACGCCGCGGGTGGGGGCCCCGCGCTGCTTGCCGCGAACGGGACGCCCATCCGTACGTACGGAAAACGCTGCCTCTCTCTGCGGTTCGGAGGGCAGGTTTTCCGATGGACGTTCGTCACCGCCGATGTGCCCATGGCACTGCTTGGCGCGGACTTCCTGTGCGCTAATGGGCTCCTGGTCGACGTCAAGCGCAGACGTCTTGTCCAGGCCGAGACGTTCAGCTCGCTCGCTTGTGCGTTGCCCAGCTCAACGAGCGGCTTGCCAAGCGGCTTGCCAAACGGTTCGGTTCCGGCCACGTTGGTCTGTACGCTTCCGGCAGCGGACGCATTCACCCGCCTCCTCGCCGGCTTCCCGGCCCTCACGCGGCCCACCTTCTCAGCGGGGGCCGTCAAGCACGGGGTGGCCCATCACATCCCCACCGTCGGGCCACCGGTCTACGCCCGGGCACGCCGCCTCGAGCCGACGAAGCTGGCGGTGGCAAAAGCGGGGTTCGCTACCCTGGAGCGACTCGGCATCGTTCGGCGCTCAGAGAGCGCTTGGGCGTCGCCGCTGCACATCGTGCCGAAGCCCGGCGGGGGATGGCGACCGTGCGGGGACTATCGCCGTCTCAATGACGCCACGACTCCCGACCGCTACCCCGTCCCCCACATTCAGGACTTTTCCGCCCGTTTGGCGGGCAGGTCCTTCTTCTCGAAGGTGGACCTCATACGCGGCTACCATCAGGTCCCCGTTAGGCCGGAGGACGTCCCGAAGACGGCGGTCATCACGCCATTCGGACTCTTCGAGTTCCTGCGCATGCCCTTCGGTCTGAAGAATGCGGCTCAGGCATTCCAGCGACTGATGGACAGCATCCTGCGCGACTTGGATTTTGTCTACGTCTACCTGGACGATATCCTCGTTGCCAGCCCGTCCCGCGAAGAGCACCTACGCCACCTCCGCACGCTCTTCGAACGCCTGGGCCAGCATGGCCTGATTGTGAACCCCGCAAAGTGCCGGTTCGGCGCCGCCATAATCGATTTTCTGGGGCACCGTGTCACCAGGCACGGAGCCGTCCCCCTGCCGGCCAAGATGGAGGCGGTGAAGGGGTTTCCGCACCCCCGCACGATCAGAGGGCTGCAGGAGTTCCTGGGCATGGTGAACTTTTACCATCGATTCCTGCCCCGTATCGCCCAGCTCCTGCGCCCCCTGCACGAAGCTCTCCGAGGTAAGCCGGGCAAAGGCGACGTTACCTGGACCGAGCAGATGGACACGGCGTTCACGGGCGCGAAGCTCGCCTTGGCTAACGCCACCATGCTCGCGCACCCGGCGCCCGATGCACCGATCGCCCTCACCACCGATGCCTCGGACTACGGGGTGGGCGCAGTGCACGAGCAATGGGTGCGTGGAGCTTGGCAACCGCTGGCGTTCTTTAGCCGGCAGCTTCGCCCGCCCGAACGCCGTTACAGTACCTTCGACCGCGAATTGCTCGGGCTTCACTTGGCGGTCAGGCACTTCCGCCATCTGCTCGAGGGCCGTGCGTTCACTGCCTTCGTCGACCACAAGCCGCTGATCTTCGCGATGGGCAAGGTCACCGAGCCGTGGTCGGCCCGGCAGCAGCGTCACCTCTCGGCCGTGTCCGAGTACATGACGGACATCCAGCACGTCGCGGGGAAGGACAACCCGGTGGCGGATTGCCTTTCCCGGGCCGTCGCCCACGCAGTCCACCTCGGCATCGACTATGCCCGGATGGCAGCGGACCAGGCCGCTGACCCCGACGTCCAGGCCTTGCGGACCGCCGTCACGGGCCTCCGCGTCACCGAGGTGCCGTTCGACAGCGCAGGCGCGGACCTCTTGTGCGACGTCTCCCTCGGGCGTCCTCGCCCCATCGTGCCCGCGGGCTGGCAGCGCCAGGTGTTTGACGCCATCCACGGCCTGTCCCACCCGGGCGCGAGGGCCTCCCAAAGGCTGATCGCCGACAAGTTCGTCTGGCATGGCCTCCGGAAGGCCGTCCGTGGCTGGGCCAGGACGTGCCTCGCGTGCCAGCGCGCCAAGGTGCACCGGCACACCCAGGCCCCGTTGGCTCCGTTCACGGTGCCGGAACGCCGGTTTGACCACGTCCATGTGGACCTGGTGGGACCTCTGCCCCCCTCGCGGGGTTTCACCTACGTCCTCACCATGGTGGACCGCACCACCCGGTGGCCGGAGGCCATGCCCTTGGCGTCGACAACGGCGGCCAATGTCGCGCAGGCTTTCATCGCCACCTGGGTCGCCCGGTTCGGCGCCCCCTCAGACATCTCGTCCGACCGCGGCCCCCAGTTCACCTCGGAGCTCTGGGGGGCGGTCGCGCAGGGGCTCGGGGTCCGGCTGCACCGAACCACGGCCTACCACCCCCAGGCTAACGGCCTGTGTGAGCGATTTCACCGCTCATTGAAGGCCGCACTCCGGGCCACCCTCCGCGACGGCGGCTGGGTCGACAGGCTCCCCTGGGTCCTGCTGGGCCTCCGGACGGTGCCCAAGGAGGACCTGCGTGCATCCGCGGCAGAGTTGGTCTTCGGGCAACCGCTGCGGGTGCCGGGCGAGTTCCTCCCCGACTCCACGGCACCATGGTCCGCGCACAGCAGCGCTCCGCTCTGCAAGAGACCGCCCAGAGGTTCGCCCCGGTGCCAACGGCATGCCACGGGCACCCACCGAAGCACGTCGCCCCGGAGCTTCACACGGCGGAGTACGTCTTCGTCCGCCACGATGCCCACCGGACACCACTGCGGCCCCCGTACGACGGGCCTTTCCGCGTGCTGGAGACCGGGGCGAAGCACTTCACCCTGGACATCGGCGGTACTCCTCACCGCGTTTCGGTAGACCACCTCAAGCCGGCCCACCTCGACGTGGACCATCCACCGCCAGTGGCCCGACCCCCACGTCGGGGCCGCCCCCCTGCGGGCGGACCCCCGGCACCGCCCAGCCCCGACGCCATGCCGCCCCCCGGTCCTGCACCCATCCCAGGGGCAGCCAGGGGCATCCCACCTGGCATCCCTGCACCCCGAACGCCGCCGATCGCCAGGGGGCGCTTCGGCCGGGTCATTCGTCTGCCCCGCAAACTGGCCCTCCAGGTGCGCGGGAATTCTGGGGGGGCGCGTGTGGCGGATACAAAAGCCCACTGGCGTGGTGACATCATTCCGCGCACCAAGTGGGCGGTGGCCACGCCCGAGGGGTAGGCGTGGCCTCATGATATACACCGGGCGCGCAGCCCGGAGTGCGCTAGTGTTACAGTGAGCTCCTGAAATAAAGACGCTTATAAGTTACCGCTTGTCCGCTTCCTCCTTGCTCGCAAGCAGCACGCGTAACGCCGCGCTTTAATCTAATTGAACAAAAAACAATGAAGAATTGACTTGGCAATAATTTATTCAAGAAAAAATTGTTGAACAGCATGCACAATTGCATGCACAGCTCGTTTCAAATCCCCCTACAACATCTCGATGGGATTTAGATCCGGGCTTTGACTTGGTCATTCCAGAAACCTCCATTTCTTACTTTTCAGCCATTCCTTGGTGGATTTACTGGCATGTTTAGGGTCATTGTCATGTTGCAAGGTCCACATTCGGTTGAGCTTCAACTTTCCGACAGATGGCCTCACATTATCCTCAAGCACCCTCTGGTACAATGAAGAATTCATAGTGGATTCTATGATGGTGAGCTGCCCAGGCCCTGATGCAGCAAAGCTGCCCCAAACCATAATATTTCCACCACCATGCTTTACATTTGGTATCAGGTTCTTGTGGTCAAATACTGTCTTTGGTTTTCGCCAAACATGTCTTTTGGTACTGTGGCCAAATAGCTCTACCTTTGACTCATCTGTCCAGAGCACATTGTTCCAGAAGTGCTGGTCTTTGCCGAGGTGTTCATTGGCAAACTTTAGTCTTGCCCTGATGTTCTTTCTGGACAGCAAAGGATTCCTCCTGCACACCTCCCATGTAGATCAAATTTGTGCAGCCTCTTTCTAATGGTAGACTCGTGCACTTTGACATCAACAGTGGCAAGAGCTACCTGTAGGTCCCGTGATGACATTCTGGGGTTCTTCGAGACTTGTTTCAGCATCTTGCGGTCTGTTCTTGGGCTGAACTTGCTGGGGCGGCCTGGCCAGAACAAGTTGGCAGTTGTTTGGAATCTTCTCCACTTGTAGATGATCTTCCGGACAGTCGAATGATTGATTTCAAATTGTTTGGAGATCTTTCTAAATCCCTTCCCAGACTCATAGGCATCTATAACCTTCTTTCTGAGGGCCTCAGAGAGCTCTTTTGATCTAGGCATGGTGACGCTGCACACTTCAACAACAAAGAGCAAACCAAACGAAATGTCTGAGGTTTAAATAAGACAGGTTCCTCCAAGCTCCTTTCTGACGATGTTCTAATCATTTGCACCTGAGCTGGTGCACCTGATTGTAATTTTAGGTATTTGAAGTAGTGATAAATGTTGGGGTGTACTTACTTTTTCCACATGCTAAATTTGCATTTATGTTTATTTAAATCATACAATGGACTACAAAATGTAAATGTTTCATGATATTTGTTATATTATATCACCTTTATCTATCAATATTGTTGAAATGAAGATCAAATAGCTGTATGTTGAAATATGTTGAAAAAGTCAAAACTTTACATGGGGTGTACTTACTTTTTCACGTGACTATGTATGTATATATATACATATATATCGAATGAATGTTTTAAAATGAATTATTTTGAAGGACATTAATATGAATCTCTCAGACTCTGAGTGGCGTCAAGATCTGCTTGTCTAATCTGCATGACTCTGAAAGTTAAACAGCTTTTGAATGCAACTTATCCTGACTGTTGTTTTGCAAATCTGTATATCTTTCCTTTACAGCGGAGGTCAAATTAACTGGATGGGCGGTATGGAGTAAACTTTGTTTAATTTGTGAATTGCTATCCGAGGGTCAAACTGAGATTGAGTAAGGCATTGTTAAGTCCTCCGGAGGTAATCTGCATATCTCTTTGGAATGTCACACATGTAACTTGAAAGGACTGTCTTTTAATTGTGATCCAAGGGGGATGGATGTGTTCCCTAGGAATGAATGAATTTGCCTATGTGACCTGTTGGGGGATGGGGTTACATGTATCTTTTCTTCTACCTTCCATCTATTCAAATCATGAAGGTATACAGGGGCGGATCCAGGAATTTCAAGACGGGGGGGGGGGGGGGTACATGAAACTTTAGCGCTGGGGAGGGGGTGGATGAAGGGGGGTCTGGGGTTACCCCCCCAGGAAATTTTTAAAAATTGATCGCCAGAAACGGCATTTCGTACGTTCTTGGAAGTTTCTGCAGTTCCTTGCGTTCTTCCCTGGTCCAACAGTTCAACAGATCCGCAGCCCCTGCACACCCCCCCCCCTGGATCCGCCCCTGGTATATAAAGACAGATTTTTGAGACTGTCAGTAGAGCGAACTATGATGACAGCCAAGCATCATGTCCGTCTCTCCTACCTGATGTGCACATGAAGATAGTTTGCGCTGTGAATAGATATATTTTTAATAAAACGATTTTAATGAATCTTTGAGCCTGATTTTCCCTCCACACAGGCATCAGCCTCTTTCAGTTTCCCACTGTGTCTAATTTGGGAGACAGGCACGATGACATCAGACTGCCTTCACCTGATACCAAGATACCTGATACCTGATACCTGATACCTGATACCATATGATACCAAGAAGAATCACGAGTTGCCAGACAGCTTCACCACTGTGCCAGCGATGGCTCTGGAAACAACAACAGTCAGTCCCCCAGTCCCCCAGATGAAAAGCAAAGACCACAGACCCGTCTGCGATGGAGAAGTGATCGGCACTCGGACTCGGTTTTATCCTGGGAGATTCCAATGATCTCGAAGGTTTTGGTTTCCACCGTCGTGTCAGTCAGAGCAAGATGTGAGGCAAGGGAGCCCCGGCCCAGAGGGAAGATCAGTGGTGTGTTTCGTTACCAAGTGGCTTGCTATTGCTTTCCGAACCAATCGTTCCGTATCAACCGCTTTGCAAGCTGCTGCTCAAAATGATACCACAACCAATGACATATTCAGAAGCATACCACTCTTATGTATCACCGCAATATTATTGAAACGTACATTTCATACTTCTATATTGATTCTGCCTAATTCTTCAAGATCGAAATCAAAACATGCAACTTATTTTTATGCCTCCGTTGATGAAGTCGCCGGTTCATTCTGTTTTCAGGTTGTCCGTCCGGCTGTCCGTCCGTAATAGGTTTTCGTTACCGCGATAACTTGAGAATGGCTGAAGGGATCTTAGTCAAACTTGCTCCAGGTATGTATAATGAGGTAAAGAGTAACTCATTCGATTTTGGGGGGTCAGGAGGTCAAAGGTCAGAGGTCATGTCAGGTAAAAATCCTGTTACCACGATAACTTGTGAACCAGTGATGGGATTCTGACCAAATTTGGTACAATTATGTAGAATGATGTAATGATGAACTGATTCGATTTTGGGGTCACAAGGACAAAGGTCAGAGGTCATGTTAGGTAAAAATCCTGTTACCACGGTAACTTGGGAACCAGTGATGGGATTCTGACCAAATTTGGTACAATTATGTAGAATGATGTAATGATGAACTAATTCGATTTTGGGGTCACAAGGACAAAGGTCAGAGGTCATGTTAGGTAAAAATCCTGTTACCACGGTAACTTGTGAACCAGTGATGGGATTCTGACCAAATTTGGTACAATTATGTAGAATGATGTAATGATGAAATGATTCGATTTTGGGGTCACAAGGTCAAAGGTCAGGGGTCATGTTAGGTAAAAATCCTGTTACCACGATAACTTGTGAACCAGTGATGGGATTCTGACCAAATTTGGTACAATTATGTAGAATGATGTAATGATGAACTAATTCGATTTTGGGGTCACAAGGACAAAGGTCAGAGGTCATGTTAGGTAAAAATCCTGTTACCACGGTAACTTGTGAACCAGTGATGAGATTCTGACCAAATTTGGTACAATTATGTAGAATGATGTAATGATGAACTGATTCGATTTTGGGGTCACAAGGTCAAAGGTCAGAGGTCATGTTAGGTAAAAATCCTGTTACCACGATAACTTGTGAACCAGTGATGGGATTCTGACCAGATTTGGTACAATTATGTAGAATGATGCAATGATGAACTGATTCGATTTTGGGGTCACAAGGACAAAGGTCAGGGGTCATGTTAGGTAAAAAGCCTGTTACCACGATAACTTGTGAACCAGTGATGGGATTCTGACCAGATTTGGTACAATTATGTAGAATGATGTAATGATGAACTGATTAGATTTTGGGGTCACAAGGACAAAGGTCAGAGGTCATGTTAGGTAAAAATCCTGTTACCACGGTAACTTGTGAACCAGTGATGAGATTCTGACCAAATTTGGTACAATTATGTAGAATGATGTAATGATGAACTGATTCGATTTTGGGGTCACAAGGTCAAAGGTCAGAGGTCATGTTAGGTAAAAATCCTGTTACCACGATAACTTGTGAACCAGTGATGGGATTCTGACCAGATTTGGTACAATTATGTAGAATGATGCAATGATGAACTGATTCGATTTTGGGGTCACAAGGACAAAGGTCAGGGGTCATGTTAGGTAAAAAGCCTGTTACCACGATAACTTGTGAACCAGTGATGGGATTCTGACCAGATTTGGTACAATTATGTAGAACTAGGGCATGCCCGTACTATATATATGCCCGTACTATATATCTATCTAAAATTATATCCCCCCCCCTCTATTTACATGAAATGGTTTGGTTCATTCGCAACGCCAAAGCGAACGGCGAACGGCTTGCGAGTACAGTGACAATCCCCCCCCTCTATTTACATGAATGGTTTGGTCCATTCGCAACGACCACAGAACCCCCCCCTCTATTTACATGCAATGGTTTGGTCCAAAGCGAACGGCTTCCGGAGTTTGGTAAAGCAATCGCCATCGCGTGCACAAACGCGCAGGAAAGCGAATGAATCGCAAATTCGTTTTTATTAGTTTTAAAACTTTATTAAAACATAGTTTAACGCCAACATAGTTTGCAAACGTGAAATAAATGAATACGCTCTCAAATGTGCCATCCGAGGCAGAGTGTGTCCGCCACGTTCGGCACACGCGATCGTTCGCTGCTCTCTGATTGGTTGAATCGTTTTTTGGACATAGCTCGGTAAGTAATTGTCCGATTAATATGAAACCTTGAAAAGGCACATCCTCGGGTCCCCAGCAATATACCTGGCAAGTTTCAAGTATATCGGACCGGTAGTTGTCGAGAAACAGCGGTCACAGACAAACAAACGTACAGACGTACAGACAGACAGACAGAGATTACTGGAATTATAGATAGATGATGTAATGATGAACTGATTCGATTTTGGGGTCACAAGGACAAAGGTCAGGGGTCATGTTAGGTAAAAATCCTGTTACCACGATAACTTGTGAACCAGTGACGGGATTCTGACCAGATTTGGTACAATTATGTAGAATGATGTAATGATGAACTGATTCGATTTTGGGGTCACAAGGTCAAAGGTCAGAGGTCATGTTAGGTAAAAATCCTGTTACCACGGTAACTTGTGAACCAGTGATGGGATTCTGACCAAATTTGGTACAATTATGTAGAATGATGTAATGATGAACTGATTCGATTTTGGGGTCACAAGGACAAAGGTCAGAGGTCATGTTAGGTAAAAATCCTGTTACCACGGTAACTTGTGAACCAGTGATGGGATTCTGACCAAATTTGGTACAATTATGTAGAATGATGTAATGATGAAGTGATTAGATTTTGGGGTCACAAGGTCAAAGGTCAGAGGTCATGTTAGGTAAAAATCCTGTTACCACGGTAACTTGTGAACCAGTGATGAGATTCTGACCAAATTTGGTACAATTATGTAGAATGATGTAATGATGAACTGATTAGATTTTGTGGGTCAGGAGGTCAAAAGTCAGGGGTCATGTTAGGTAAAAATCCTGTTACCACGATAACTTGTGAACCAGTGATGGGATTCTGACCAAATTTGGTAGTTATGTAGAATGATGTAATGATGAACTGATTAGATTTTGGGGTCACAAGGTCAAAGGTCAGGGGTCATGTTAGGTAAAAATCCTGTTACCACGATAACTTGTGAACCAGTGATGGGATTCTGACCAGATTTGGTTCGATTATGTAGAATGATGTAATGATGAGCTGATTAGATTTTGGGGTCACAACGTCAAAGGTCAGGGGTCATGTTAGGTAAAATTCCAGTTACCACGGTAACTTGTGAACCAGTGATGGGATTCTGACCAAATTTGGTACAATTATGTAGAATGATGTAATGATGAACTGATTAGATTTTGGGGTCACAAGGTCAAAGGTCAAAAGCCCTCGTCTGTAATATGTCTATAACGAGAACGGATGAAGTGATCGAATTCAAACTTGGTATAGGTATGTATAATGATGTTAAAGCGCGGCGTTACGCGCGCTGCTTGTGAGCAAGGAGGAAGCGGACAAGCGGTAACATATAAACGTCTTTATTGTAAGACTACACTGTAACACTTCCGGGCTGGTCGCCCGGTGTATATCATGAGGCCATGCCTACCCCTCGGGCGTGGCCACCGCCCACTTGGTGCGTGGAATGATGTCACCACGCCAGTGGGCTTTTGTGTCCGCCACACGCGCCCCCCCAGAATTCCCGCGCACCTGGAGGGCCAGTTTGCGGGGCAGACGAATGACCCGGCCGAAGCGCCCCCTGGCGATCGGCGGCGTCCGGGATGCAGGGATACCAGGTGGGATGCCCCTGGCTGCCCCTGGGATGGGTGCAGGACCGGGGGGCGCCGTGGCGGCGGGGCTGGGCGGTGCCGGGGGTCCGCCCGCAGGAGGGCGGCCCCGACGTGGGGGTCGGGCCACTGGCGGTGGATGGTCCACATCGAGGTGGGCCGGCTTGAGGCGGTCTACCGAAACGCGGTCAGGAGTACCGCCGATGTCCAGGGTGAAGTGCTTCGCCCCGGTCTCCAGCACGCGGAAAGTCCCATCGTACGGGGGCCGCAGTGGTGTCCGATGGGCATCGTGGCGGACGAAGACGTACTCCGCCGTGCGAAGCTCCGGGGCGACGTGCGTCGGTGGGTGCCCGTGGCATGCCGTTGGCACCGGGGCGAACCTCTGGGCGGTCTCTTGCAGAGCGGAGCGCTGCTGTGCCGCGGACCATGGTGCCGTGGAGTCGGGGAGGAACTCGCCCGGCACCCGCAGCGGTTGCCCGAAGACCAACTCCGCCGTGGATGTGCGCAGGTCCTCCTTGGGCGCCGTCCGGAGGCCCAGCAGGACCCAGGGGAGCCTGTCGACCCAGCCGCCGTCGCGGAGGGTGGCCCGGAGCGCGGCCTTCAATGAGCGGTGAAATCGCTCACACAGGCCGTTAGCCTGGGGGTGGTAGGCCGTGGTTCGGTGCAGCCGGACCCCGAGCCCCTGCGCAACTGCCCCCCAGAGCTCCGAGGTGAACTGGGGGCCGCGGTCGGATGAGATGTCTGAGGGGGTGCCGAACCGGGCGACCCAGGTGGCGATGAAAGCCTGCGCGACATCGGCCGCCGTTGTCGACGCCAAGGGCACGGCCGCCGGCCACCGGGTGGTGCGGTACACCATGGTGAGGACTTAGGTGAAACCCCGCGAGGGGGGCAGAGGTCCCACCAGGTCCACGTGGACGTGGTCAAACCGGCGTTCCGGCACCGTGAACGGGGCCAACGGGGCCTGGGTGTGCCGGTGCACCTTGGCGCGCTGGCACGCGAGGCACGTCCTGGCCCAGCCGCGGACGGCCTTCCGGAGGCCATGCCAGACGAACTTGTCGGCGATCAGCCTTTGGGAGGCCCTCGCGCCCGGGTGGGACAGGCCATGGATGGCGTCAAACACCTGGCGCTGCCAGCCCGCGGGCACAATGGGGCGAGGACGCCCGAGGGAGACGTCGCACAAGAGGGCCACGCACGCGCCGTCGAACGGCACCTCGGTGACGCGGAGGCCCGTGACGGCGGTCCGCAAGGCCTGGACGTCGGGGTCAGCGGCCTGGTCCGCTGCCATCCGGGCATAGTCGATGCCGAGGTGGACTGCGTGGGCGACGGCCCGGGAAAGGCAATCCGCCACCGGGTTGTCCTTCCCCACGACGTGCTGGATGTCCGTCGTGTACTCGGACACGGCCGAGAGGTGACGCTGCTGCCGGGCCGACCACGGCTCGGTGACCTTGCCCATCGCGAAGATCAGCGGCTTGTGGTCGACGAAGGCAGTGAACGCCCGGCCCTCGAGCAGATGGCGGAAGTGCCTGACCGCCAAGTGAAGTCCGAGCAACTCGCGGTCGAAGGTACTGTAACGGCGTTCGGGCGGGCGAAGCTGCTGGCTAAAGAACGCCAGCGGTTGCCAAGCTCCACGCACCCATTGCTCGTGCACCGCGCCCACCGCGTAGTCCGAGGCATCGGTGGTGAGGGCGATCGGTGCATCGGGCGCCGGGTGCGCGAGCATGGTGGCGTTAGCCAAGGCGAGCTTCGCGCCCGTGAACGCCGTGTCCATCTGCTCGGTCCAGGTAACGTCGCCTTTGCCCGGCTTACCTCGGAGAGCTTCGTGCAGGGGGCGCAGGAGCTGGGTGATACGGGGCAGGAACCGATGGTAAAAGTTCACCATGCCCAGGAACTCCTGCAGCCCTCTGATCGTGCGGGGGCGCGGAAACCCCTTCACCGCCTCCACCTTGGCCGGCAGGGGGACGGCGCCGTGCCTGGTGACACGGTGCCCCAGAAAATCGATTGTGGCGGCGCCGAACCGGCACTTTGCGGGGTTCACAATCAGGCCATGCTGGCCCAGGCGTTTGAAGAGCGTGCGGAGGTGGCGTAGGTGCTCTTCGCGGGACGCGCTGGCGACGAGGATATCGTCCAGGTAGACGTAGACAAAATCCAAGTCGCGCAGGACGCTGTCCATCAGTCGCTGGAACGCCTGAGCCGCATTCTTCAGACCGAAGGGCATGCGCAGGAACTCGAAGAGTCCGAATGGCATGATGACCGCCGTCTTCGGGACGTCCTCCGGCCTGACGGGGACCTGATGGTAGCCGCGTATGAGGTCCACCTTCGAGAAGAAGGACCTGCCCGCCAAACGGGTGGAAAAGTCCTGAATGTGGGGGACGGGGTAGCGGTCGGGAGTCGTGGCGTCATTGAGACGGCGATAGTCCCCGCACGGTCGCCATCCCCCGCCGGGCTTCGGCACGATGTGCAGCGGCGACGCCCAAGCGCTCTCTGAGCGCCGAACGATGCCGAGTCGCTCCAGGGTAGCGAACTCCGCTTTTGCCACCGCCAGCTTCGTCGGCTCGAGGCGGCGTGCCCGGGCGTAGACCGGTGGCCCGACGGTGGGGATGTGATGGGCCACCCCGTGCTTGACGGCCCCCGCCGAGAAGGTGGGCCGCGTGAGGGCCGGGAAGCCGGCGAGGAGGCGGGTGAATGCGTCCGCTGCCGGAAGCGTACAGACCAACGTGGCCGGAACTGAATCGTTCGGCAAGCCGCTTGGCAAGCCGCTCGTTGAGCTGGGCAACGCACACGCGAGCGAGCTGAACGTCTCGGCCTGGACAAGCCGTCTGCGCTTGACGTCGACCAGGAGCCCATTAGCGCACAGGAAGTCTGCGCCAAGCAGTGCCATGGGCACGTCGGCGGTGACGAACGTCCATCGGAAAACCTGCCCTCCAAACCGCAGAGAGAGGCAGCGTTTTCCGTACGTACGGATGGGCGTCCCGTTCGCGGCAAGCAGCGCGGGGCCCCCACCCGCGGCGTGCTTGTCTGACGTGCCGGCGGGAATGACACTCACCTGCGCTCCCGTGTCGCACAGGTAACGGCGCCCGGAGAAGGTGTCCGTTATGAACAGCAGGCTGCTCGAACGGCCGGCGCTCATCGCCACAATTGAGCGCCGGCCCGGGCATTTCCCGACCCGTTGAAGGAGCACGGCGGATGACACCGCCGAGCTTCGTGGCCGAACTTGGCGTGGAACCAGCACCAGGTGGTGGAGCTGGAGGAGCGCGGCTGGCTCCGCCAGGCCGGTGGAGTCGACGGGTTTCCCCGCGGTTGCGGTTTTCGCCGCGGCGGTGGGCGGGGTGTGGCGGCGTTCACGAGGTGCGTATCAGCATGCTGCTGAACTTCAGCGTGCTGTAGAAGATGATGCTGTGGAACATCAGCGTCGAAGGCCGTGACGGCCACGCCAACGCTCGCCCGCGTGTCCGAAGCGGCGAAGTACTTGTCCGCCTCGGCCGCCAATGCTCGGGGTTCCGTTAGCCCGGTCCCGGCCAACGCGAGGCGAACCTGCGCTGGAAGTTGGCGACGGAAAAGCGCCCGGAATAGCGAACCGGGGGCTTCGTCGCCCAACAGTGACAGCATATGGTCCATTCGGACCGACGGGCGCGTCTCACCGAGCTCGGGGAGATCCAGGAGGCGGTCGGCCCGTGCGTCGTCCGTGAGGCTGAACGTGGCTAGGAGTAGCCGCTTGAGTGCCTCGTACTTGTGGCCGTCCGGTGGGTGGCGAAGGACGGACACAACTCGAGCGGCCGTGCCGGGCCCGAGGGAGGCGACGACGTGGCAGTAGCGTGTGTCATCGCCGGTGAGGTGCCGAAGCTGAAATTGGGCTTCGGCCTGGACGAACCAGACTTCGGCCTGAGCCTCCCAAAATTCCGGAAGTTTGACGAAGGCGGCCATGGCGATGGCGTCGCGTGTGGAAGGATCGCTCCGGCAGATCCAACGTCGAGGGTCACCAGTAAAGCGCGGCGTTACGCGCGCTGCTTGTGAGCAAGGAGGAAGCGGACAAGCGGTAACATATAAACGTCTTTATTGTAAGACTACACTGTAACACTTCCGGGCTGGTCGCCCGGTGTATATCATGAGGCCACGCCTACCCCTCGGGCGTGGCCACCGCCCACTTGGTGCGTGGAATGATGTCACCACGCCAGTGGGCTTTGGTGTCCGCCACAATGTAAAGATTAACTGATTATAATTTGGGGGCAATAGGTCAAAGATCAAAGTCTGTAATAGGTCTATAACTTGAGAACGGCTGAAGTGATCTAATTTAAATTTGGTACACATATGTATAATGATGTAAATATACCAAAATCTTTGGACCAGTGACTAATAGGCATCGAGTTGTATTACTGCAAGATGAGTTGGACAAGGTACAGAATATGTTCGAGGTCTTGGAAATTGCCTCTTAATGAGAGTAAGTGCAAAGTTCTGCATGTAGGGAGGTTTAACTCAATAAATAACTATTTAAACCATGCTGCATTACAGCAAGTTAATCAGGAAATGTTGTACGAGCCATCATGGACAAAGACCTAAGCTTTCACCAATACATTTCATCAACAATCCTGACAACTAACCAAAGACTTGGGATCGTTAAGACAACTTTCTCTCACGTTACACCAAAGCTGCCACCTGGGATTTTCACAACTCTGGTCAGGCCCCTGTTGGAATATGGAAATACTTACGGCACCTGTGGTACAAGACTGATGGAAATAAGATAGAGAGTCCAAAGACGAGCAACCCGATTGCATTGGTAGATGTCGAAGGGGTGACATACAAGGTGGTAGTTCGTATGCAGACTGTGAATCCTTAGGTGCAGCATTTTCTGGGGGCGTGGCTGTGCCGCCCCTGATGCAGTCCAAGATGTTGTTGTTGTGTACTTCTATATTGTTGTGATGTTGTGTACTCCCTCACGTCCAAGATGTGGTGTTCTTGCCTCCGTGAAGCCAGGACCACGCAATCTTCCATGATATGTTTTATTGCGGGTGGAACGGCCTGGCAGCGGTTGCAGGTATCGTCAGTGGCGTCGTCGAGTCTATGTTTGTAGTGTAAAAGTTGTGGGTGGTGTCCACAGCGAAAGCGTGAAAGGTGAACATGATCAGACCTGGGAGTAGTTTCTCTGTGTCATCGATAGGTTGTAGTTTTGTGCCCAATATACGGTGTGGGCCCAGGTTATTGCATTTATGGTGATGTGGGTGTGGATGTGTTTTTTTTTTGTTCGTCGTTTGGTGGGGGGCTGTTACGAAGGATGTCACTGTAGTGTCTTTGTAGTTGCGTAGTTGTCTTTATCTAGTTGTCCTAGATGTAGTTGAGTCCAAAAGCGTCTCTGGATTAAAAAAAACAAGCTGAATAATGAATGTCTGGTCTCAATTTAGATTCCAGACCTCTAGTCCTTCGCGCATGCGCAGTTAGTTAACGCAGAAGTGCAGACCGGGATATTACTCGATACCACCTACTTTCCCATAAACTGATGATATGTTGTCAAGCGGTGCCGAGCGCTCCGTTCCGTTGGAATGCTTGCTTGAACGTTTTGAATCAAGCAAGCGGCTTGACGAGCGATATCAAGCTGCTTGCTAGCGGAACACACTCTTGTACTTGTAGTTAGTTGTATACTCCATGAAGCTGCGGACGAAGGCCTTGCACTCGGTGGATAGGAAGTCCTTCAGGAGCATCGACTTTTATATACAAGCTAAAACAATGCGACTGTCGCCAATATGCCTGCGCATAGTCCCACAGCGGGTATATGCCATCACTCTGCATATGTATGGGTAGTGGATCACGTTTGTGAAGTTTCGTGTTGATCGGATAAGGTTCATTTTTCTATCCAACATGGCTGCCAAACCACGTGACCTATGACGTCATCATTTTAAAACTATATGCAACAGTGCTGTTAGATGATATTTGTAAAATTTTGCATCGATAGGGTGAGCGGTTTCAGAGATATAATTATTTAATATTTTCCTTCAATCCAAAATGGCTGCCAAACCATGTGACCTATGATGTCATAAATTTAATATTTCAATACAAATGGGTCGTAGATCATGTGCATGCAATTTCATATTTTTAGGATAAGGAATTCGATTAAAACATTTTTGCCTGGTATACCACTTTACCTATGATGTCATCATTATCATGCTTTTGTTCCCCATTGCGAGTACTTGACAATGTGCCAAGTTTAAAATTTTTCCATTCAGTGGTTTCCAAGAAATATTTTTTTAATTATTTGCTTTTAAGCCAAGATGGCTGCAATACCACGTGACCTATGACGTCACAATTATCATAAAAACATTCTGCATCGGTGTCACTCCTACCCTGAAAGTTTCATCTCAATCGGACATGCGGTTGCTGAGAAAAACGAGGTTTAGCCCGGACGGACGGACGGACGGACGGACGGACAGACAACCCGAAAACATAATGCTTCTGGCGACATAAAAAGACATAAAAAAGAAAATCAAATAAATTAAACTATTAAACATTCATAATAATCAAGATCCCTTCATGGAAACTTGGAGGCAAGGAAAGGCTCTCTGGTTACCTGCGCCACCAAAGGTGGATGGACGTTATGTGTCCACGTCCGTCTGTTTGTTACTTGTAAAATCGAAGATTTTTCAAGTATATTGGTCGGTTCCATTTGTGGTTCTGTCTGTTTGGCTGTTTGTCACCGGCCTACAGGTCACAATTCTAAACCGATCGTCACGAAACTTCACCAAGTTGTATAAGTCGTCCCAATTGAGGAGGCTATTGATTTTGAGGTCAAAGGTCAAAGGTCATGTGGAGGTCAAGTTTCTAAAATCGCCATTATAAATCCGATTGACTTGAAAATTGAATAGCATTTGTATATCGAGTCACTAAATTGGGAAATGAACTATATTTGAGGTCAAAAGGTCAAAAGTCCACTGAAGGTCAAATTTTAAAAATCATCAATGTTCATCTAAAAAGCCGTCAATTCTCAACCGATTGACTTGAAAATTGAATAGCATTTGTATATCAAGTCACTAAATTGGGAAATGAACTATATTTGAGGTCAAAAGGTCAAAAGTCAACTGAAGGTCAAATTTTAAAAATCATCAATGTTCATCTAAAAAGCCGTCAATTCTCAACCGATTGACTTGAAAATTGAACAGCATTTGCATATCGAGTCACTAAATTGGGAAATATACTATTTTTGAGGTCAATAGGTCAAATGTCAACTCAAGGTCAACCTTCCAAAATCATAATTTTTCATCTGAAAAATCGTCACTTTTCTTCCTATTGACCCGAGCTTTAATCAAGATTGTCAATTTTAATCTTGATGAAATGGACAATTTGCTGTTTCAATGGGAAAACAAATTCTTGGGGAGGGGGGGGGGGCGTATTTTGCAAGTATCGTGCTCTGCATGACGTCTTCTTGTTTGTTTCCTTGTGAACAAAATATCTCAAAAAGTTGTGCACTGATTCGGACGAAATTGGGCAGATTTGTAGCGTATGTCACAAGGATGAAATGATTAGATTTTGGTGAAGATCCGGAATCGGATCCGGCTACTAGAAGTTTTTAAAGTGATTCTTCACCATTGGGAGAAAGGGCGAAAAACAATACATAGCAAGATATCTCAAAGGATTGTGGACGGATTTGAACGAAACTTGGCGGACCAGTTGGGTATCTGACA
>NC_136268.1:154901486-154958986 GCF_964187855.1 Myxine glutinosa
CCTGCAGTGATAAAGTGTATAAATAGCCTATATTTATAATGGCGTTCCGTGGGATGGCTTCTACAGGAAGTAAAAATATTATAAACCACAAACACGTATGCTTAGCTTTTTAAACAGTCGCTAATGAAGCGACTAAAGACTAAATGAAGAAATTTGGAGGATCACGACATCCGTGAAGTAAGGTTTACTTACAGAACTGAGCGAAGATCGATGGTACTCTATATACCCCACAAATGTTGGGTTAATAACATGGCCCTTTCTTCCGCTACCGTGACATTTTTCGTAGCAAACTTTTGAAACTCGCTCCTGCTGTTTGATACGAAATTGAAAGAGAGAAGCTCGGGTTGTGCTCCTTTACCAAGCAGCTAGCAAGCGCTTGCCAAGCCAGCCGTTCCTTAGCGGTTTTGAATGGAGTGCTTGCTCAAATGCTTAAACCACTTGGCGATTTCTTCACAAGAAACTTGGTAATCGAACACACCCAATGTTCTTGAGGCCGACCATAGATTGACTGTAATCTACATACCCCAAAGAGAAATGACCCTTTTTTCCGCTTCCGTAGTGAGCGGATGTACTAGTTTGTAGAAATTCGAAAAATTATTCGGCATTTGAATTAAGTTGTTCCTTGATGTTATCTGTAGACAATACGGAAGTGGCGGTCACTTTCACTCGGTGACATCATACCCTAACGCAAACCCTATCACCCACATACCATATCATACCCACGCATCACGCATCACGCATCATACCCTATCACGGCTAATGTGAAGAAGATTTCGACTTTCAATCGCAAAATTACCCACTTTATAAATCGCAAATGGGAAAAAGACACATCACATTTATTTTGTAGGGTACCAAGGGATAGATTAGTGTCGGTCGTCTGAGCGTTTGGGTTCCCCTTCAAGCCTGTCTGGATATGGTGGCACAAGCTCAGTACCTCTACTCTGGACCCTTTCCACTTTATCCATGTCAAAAAACCAATGCATGACCCCATGCCAGGTAACCATATTCAAGTACAGGTCTCACAAGTGACTTTAATAACATGGCAAGTGTATATGTACACCAAGATGGCTGAAAGCTCGTTTTCATCATCCCCAAGCTTCTGTTAATCTCGTTTACAGGTGCAGCTGTTGGTGTTTCCCCCTCTCTCTGCTGGTCCTTTTGTCTTGTTACTTCCTGATCCGTTCAGTGTACTTGTACTAGCTCCTCCATCCCGATCTACTCGGTGTACTAGATCTTCCACGCGACTCAACTATGTATACAAACCCTGCCCCTCCCCAAAAAATATATTGGGCTTTCTCTAACGGTCTATTAGTTCGGTGAACAAGGAAGTTTCTAATTACACATTCCACAACTTTCACTACTGTTGATGTGAAGCTAATATGGCAGTAGTTTACTGCACTTGCCCTGCCTTCCGTGTTGTACAGCAGGATGATGTTCACTCTTCCAGTCCATAGTGAGAACACCTTGAGTCAAAGATTCCTCATATACCTTTACAACAGGTGAACAGATTACGTGGGTCACTTCTCTGAGAACTCTCGAGTTGCACACCATCAGGACAAGGACAAGTGGTCGTATTTATATCAAGTTGCAGTAACTTCTTTTTGACAACCTTTTACGCAAGCGAGGAATGTTCATGTTGTTATTCAGGTTCTCCGTGGTGAAAAAACTCTGAATAGCTTCATTCAACACCTTCTTTTGGTGTTGTTGTTTTCCTTTGGTAGTTTCCGATTCTGGAAAACCTTTGATAATCCCTAATGCTCCTTGTCTCTGTGTATCTCTTCCATGCTCTGTTTTTGCATCTGCTCCGTGCCCGGGTTCTCTGTTTCCACCTCGTACACTCCTTTTCCCTCTTTGCCTCTTCCATTTCATGGATAAATGCTTTTCCATTTTCCCTTGCCATAAGGTCATGGCTGACCTTATCCCATGCCTGTCCATCACTCAAATTTTCTCCTTGATCTCTCCAATCTACCTTTACAAGTTCCAACCTTATTGCATTGCTGTCCCCTTTGACCTGTCAGGTTTTTTTTTTTTTTTTTTTTTTTTTTTTTTTGTATACAAGATCGAGGCTCGTGAAAGAGCGAACATTAATCACACAGAAAGACAAACAGACACACAAAACAAATAACATCGGGAGCGGTAGACAAGATGGGGAGAGAGGGGGAAGGACACAAACACAACATTTGAGAGCAGGGACCGAGAGACATGGAGACATCGAGAGAACTGTGGGAGGGAGAGGGCTTTGGGGGGGAGGCATGGGAAGGGGGGGGGGGGTGGGAGAGGTATAAAACATATGGACACTGCCAAGACTTCCAGGAAAGAAGTTGGAATTTCAAACAAGGTGGATCTGGGGTGAATTAGTGGGGGTAGAAAAGATCAAGGTTTTGGATGGGGGAAGATAAGAGATGGTGGTGAACAGCTGTTTTGAAGACCTGGAGGGAGGAGTGTGATTGAAGTGAGTGTGGGAGTTTGTTCCAGAGGCGGGAGAAAAGAGGAATGAAAGAGTGAAGGTGAGCAGAGAGCCGAGATTTCGGCAGTTTAACCATCAGAGGGTGGCTGGCAGATCTTGTGCGACCTGTAGGAATATTTGGGGGACAGAGCACAGAGAGAGCTGGGGGAGCAAGGCTGGAGAGGAGTCGGTAGAAGACAGAAAGACCACCTACCTGCCTGCGGTGAGTGAGTGAAAGGCCCTCAGAGATAGCTTCATCGCGGGAGATTCCAATGATTCTGAAAGCTTTGGATTCAACAGCGTGAAGCCGAGCCAGGTGTGAAGCAGGAGCACCAGCCCATAGGGGAGAACAGTATTCCATTGAGCTGCGGATGAAAGCCTTGTATGTGGTGAGGAGCTCAGGTGTGCCTAGGAAGGACTTCGCACGACGGAGGATGCCCAGTCGGCGACTGGCTTTGGAGGCCAGCTTGGAAATGTGGTTTTCCCAAGAAAGATCATGGCAGATGGTGAGACCCAAAAGCTTGAGCGACAGAACTTCTTGGAGAGGATTGTTGAGAAAGTAGATGGGAGGGTTGTCCAGTCGATCTTTTCGGAGAGACATAGTAAGAGTGTGAGATTTGTCAGGATTGAAAGACATGTTCCACATGTTTGACCAGTCTGTGATTTTGTCCAGGTCTTCAGAGAGTGAGGAGGCTGCAGACTGCCGATCTGAGGGAAGAGGAATGGAGCGGCAGAGAGTGGAGTCTTTTTATTTAAAGAGGTTCGATGTTCATATTAAATTATATATCTGAGCAACAGTAATAAATTGAATCCTTTTCACAAAAATTAGAAGGTCGATACATTGACACTTCCCCCACCCCCGTTCCCACTTTTTAACAATAACGAAGTGTGGGGCTTTTGTTCCGGCACCGGTGTTGCGGTGATGCATCCCGTGTTGTCCTCGCATAGTGGGGTCCATGTTGTTCTGTTTATTGACATGGCACGGGGTTGATCAGCCGCTACCAATCCAATAATAAACCCACCTTTTAATAACCTATATAAGAGAGCACTTTCTTTGTCTGTGCGTGATGCCATTATTATCAAAGATGGCTAAACGGATCTTCGTCAAACTTTCAGAGGTTCATCAATGAGTGCCGGGGAGTGATTTGAGCAAAATGTATTTAAATTTTTTGAAAAATAAATTTTGATTTTTGGGGGATTTTTTTCTTTTAATTGCTCTATCGTGGGTGTTAGGGAATGTGTAGGGACCCCATTCCTTAGTGGGTGAAGGGAAGTGTTTTAGGTCCCCACAAATAAATAGACTGGCTGGTATCACATATTGTGAGGACCACTGTGCAAATCCCTGCTTTTCTAGTTCGGCAGTCTGCAATTGTGTACAAAAAAACAAAACTGGGGACGTGGATGCATAACCCGATCGTGTTTGAGAGTGACACCATTGGGTCTTTGAGATCACCCTTCAAATTTTGAATATTTAACCAAATACAAAACTGGGGACGTGGATACATAACCCTGAAATTTTGAATATTTAACCAAATACAAAATTGGGGACGTGGATACATAACCCTGAAATTTTGAATATTTAACCAAAAACAATACTGGGGACGTGGATACATAACCCTGAAATTTTGAATATTTAACCAAAAACAAAACTGGGGACATGGATACATAACCCTGAAATTTTGAATATTTAACCAAAAACAAAACGGGACGTGGACACATGACCCTGAAATTTTGAATATTTAACCAAATACAAAATTGGGGACGTGGATACATAACCCTGAAATTTTGAATATTTAACCAAATACAAAACTGGGGACGTGGATACATAACCCTGAAATTTTGAATATTTAACCAAATACAAAACTGGGGACGTAGATACATAACCCTGAAATTTTGAATATTTAACCAAAAACAAAACTGGGGACGTGGATACATAGCCCTGAAATTTTGAATATTTAACCAAATACAAAATTGGGGACGTGGATACATAACCCTGAAATTTTGAATATTTAACCAAAAACAAAACTGGGGACGTGGATACATAACCCTGAAATTTTGAATATTTAACCAAATACAAAACTGGGGACGTAGATACATAACCCTGAAATTTTGAATATTTAACCAAAAACAAAACTGGGGACGTGGATACATAGCCCTGAAATTTTGAATATTTAACCAAAAACAAAACTGGGGACGTGGATACATAACCCTGAAATTTTGAATATTTAACCATTTTGAAGAATATTTAACTCGTGCTTAAGTAAGCACGTTGCTCAGTTCAAACAGTTTGTCAAATATCTGATTACTTTGTAACATAATTATAATAATGCTAATTTATCGCTGAGGATGCATTTGTGGTTGTTTGGAATATTTCAAACGGAGCTTACGTGTCCTCACGTCACGTTTGTACAACCGCAGACGTGGACATACCTATCAAACCGGTTCTTGCCCCACAGGGTCACAAGCTTCAAAATGCGAAAAACATTTAAAACTCAAAATTCGATATTCACTCATTCCTGGTGGAACATTTTGCCCTCTTTCAACTTTGCTTTATTAAGTGAAAGTGTGGGGATTTGCGATGGCGCGTCATCGACTTCGCTCTAATTAACTTTAGTGAAATGCTTTCTTCACATACGTTCCATGCTTATTGAGCTTTCTTTGGAATGACATGGAAGTGATAATGCAAATCGAATTTGTGTGCAGTCCTTTTTTAAAATATTCTAAGTCACCCAATTGTCTCATGGAGGATCTTGTACATAAATCATATACAGGACAATGACATTAGGAGACATTAATCTACTCTTACATGTATTTAAAATCTACTCCAGCATGTATTAAAATATAGGGGCAATACCCCTGGTGCTCACCTGGTAGAATAAACGGTATACTGCACTGACTAAAGGTATTTTAAACCAATTTGAATTGTTGCTAGAAGACAGGGCAGCATGTAGAATCATACTAACATAATCATAACACTTTAAACAAAAGAACAAAAAAATACCTATTTTGGGGAGCAACCCCTACCTCCCCTCATCCTCCCCCTCCCCACTCCCATCCCGTGTACCTCCTCAGACCACAATTTTTTTTATTGCCTTGAACAAACATTGGTACATCACAGGTCATGAAGGTTGTGAAGTTTCATTGAAATTGTGTATGTAGTTTCAGAGAAAAGAGCAAATACCTATTTTGGGTAGCAACCCCCCAGAAGACCCCTCACGGCCTGATTTTTTTTTATATTCATGCCATGAACAAACTTTGGTACATCACGACTGATTAAGGTTGTGGTCAAGTTTCATTGAAATTGTGTGTTTAGTTTCAGAGAAGAAAGCAAATGTCTATTTTGGGGGGGTCAAACCTGGACCCACTTTGACCCCTCCCCCCCCCCCCCCCCCCCTAAGACACCTTTACACTTCGATTTTCTTCGTGCTGTGAAAACAAACCTGAGTCACAACACGACAAATATTATTTGCGCCAAATTTGGTCGCAATCCCATCGGCGGTTTCGGAGAAGAAGTTTCAAGTGTTTACGGACTGAGGGACGAGCTGACAACGCGCCATCGCATAATCTCCCCTGAACTTCGTTCCAGGTAAGCTAAAATGGTACGTGCTGCTTCCTTGCTTGCCATTCAGCATTCAAAAGGATAGAGCACGGACAATCCCCATCGGTTGGCGGGGGAGGAGAAAATTCCTCCTGAGGAAATGCAGGCTGAGTGTGGTGAGAAAAGTGGCGCCATTGTTATGAAGTCGCTGGTGCCCAAAGTTTTCTTGGAAGTGACAGCAGTGACGGCACTTCCCCTAAGCTCAGTGGCTGTGTTAAGTGTTTGACTCGTGTGTCTGTGAGTCTGTCAGTTCCATTATGAGCCTAACACCGTGTGTGTGTGTGTGTGTGTGTGTGTGTGTGTGTGTGTGTGTGTGTGTGTGTGTGTGTGTGTGTGTGTGTGTGTGTGTGTGTGTGTGTGTGTGTGTGTGTGTGTGTGTGTGTGTGTGTGTGTGTGTGTGTGTGTGTGTGTATTGTTGCGGTTTTGAGAACCCACACAGATAACATCATTAAAGGTTAAAGGTTGCACCCCATAAATAGGCCACATGCAACACGTAGGTCACCTTAGGACGGTAGTTATTTCTTAGTATGTTTAGATAAGGCCATGTCCAGTAGTTGCATCTGCGATGTGTCAAACAAATAAGAGTAGGCCCCTTTTGTTCATTTTGGCAGCCTCCGTCCAAGCGACGCCATTAAGCGCTCTCCAGTCTATACCCCATCGGCCCTCCCAATTTGTTACGCTCCTTGGCCAGCAGCCTTCGCTGCCCTTGGGCTTCCGCTCGAACCAGCCCAAAAGCCACGAGGTGAGGCCCGAAAAAGGAGGCGGAGCGCAAGGATGGAGCTGCGGCCATGTCAAAACAGCCATCAAGGCGGAGCCGGTAAGCCATCACCAGCCAATCAGGGCTAAGGTGAGATCACCTGACCGGGCGTGGTTGGGGCTTCGAGAGCGTTCGCTGGCTTGGCTTATAAAAGCGCGGACACAAAGCCCTCGAGAGGACTTGCGCAGCAGCGCTCATTACAAAGGACTGTGCGGAGAGGACTGACGCAACTGCACTCGTTATATGAGGTTGACCTTCAGTTCTGAGCGGGGAGGGCTGATGCGCTTTATTCAGAAGAACTGGTACGAGAGTTGAGTATGAGAGGGAGAGACGCGCTGTGGCAACCAGCTTACAAAGGGCGAGCGCGCGGCACCCATTGCCGAGGACTGCAGCGTGCATTGGGGAAGGGGTGCTTGGAGCGATCAGAGTAATACCGGGAGTGCGTGTAAAGGCACCGGTACACATATTACATACGCGGCCAAGAGCCACGAAGTCGCGTGAGCCCAGCTTACCCTTTTACCGTCACAATAATTGTCCGCTCGCGCCTACGCTACGCGGAGAGCTGCCTGCCGGGTTTCCATCATCGTCTGCTGGTACGAGTCAAGGACCGGGATGAGCTGTGAACGCCATCGCCGGACCTTCCACCCTATCATCTACATCCCCGCGTGAGTCTGAAGTCTGAGACCGAATCTGAGAGCGAATGGGCCCGAGTCCAGGGAATAGAATAAGACTGTTTAAGGCTGCCCTGTGTACTTTTCCTTCCTCTTTGTACATTCTTTCGTTTCCTCTTCTTTGTACATTGTTAATAAATCACCTTGTTCTTTCTGGTTTCCTCTTAATCGGATCGTCCTAGTCTTTTCTCCATTGGGTAAGCGTGGCACGATTAGGAACTGCTATAATCGGGTCTCGTCACTTGTTAACAGCTTGGATCGCGGATTGCTATCCGCTCGGCATATTCCATCCATATCCGTGATTCGGGCGGGAGTTATTTCCTCGTTTCCGGTCAGCGTTAGTACTTAGGTAGTAGCCAATCCCTAGTCCTAAAAACCATACCTAACGCTGCCCGGGAAGGACGTTATAACCCCCAGGATCGCGTCGGCCAGATAAAAAGACAAGGGGATTAACCCCCTCTTGATAAGGGGAGAGCCGACGTCGGAGATCCGCAACAATATATATATATATATATATATGAAATATATATCGGTATATTTCAGTATAAAGCGGTATGAAATCGCATAATAACTGATATATACAGTCACGTGAAAAAGTAAGTACACCCCATGCAAAGTTTTGACTTTTTCAACATATTTCAACATACAGCTATTTGATCTTCATGTCAACAATATTGATAGATAAAGGTGATATAATACAACAAATATCATGAAACATTTACATTTTGTAGTCCATTGTATAATTTAAATAAACATAAATGCAAATTTCACATGTGGAAAAAGTAAGTACACCCCATGAAATGTTTTTTTATCTTTTTAACATATGTGGACATATCAATATTTGATCTTCATTTAATAATAAACAGTATCTATAGATAAAGGTGATCTAATTGAACAAAAAACAATGAAAAATTGACTTTGCAATAATTTATTCAACAAAAAATGAACAAAGATGCCATTTCCTTCTGTGGAAAAAGTAAGTACACCCTTGGCTCTAATAGGTGGTATTGCCCCCTTTGGCAGAAACAACCTCAAGTAGGCGTTTCTTATAACTGTCTACCAGTCTGTGACATCGACTGGGAGAATTTTTTGCCCAATCCTCCATGCAGAATTCTTTCAGCTGTGCGATGTTTGAGGGGTTTCTTGCATGCGCAGCTCGTTTCAAATCCCCCCACAACATCTCGATGGGATTTAGATCCGGGCTTTGAATTGGCCATTCCAGAACCCTCCATTTCTTTCTTTTCAGCCATTCCTTGGTGGATTTACTGGTATGTTTAGGGTCATTGTCATGTTGCAAGGTCCACCTTAGGTTGAGCTTCAACTTTCCGACACATGGCCTCACATTATCCTGAAGCACTCTGGTACAATGAAGAATTCATAGTGGATTCTATGATGGTGAGCTGCCCAGGCCCTGATGCAGCAAAGCTGCCCCAAACCATAATATTTCCACCACCATGCTTTACAGTTGGTATCAGGTTCTTGTGGTCAAATGCTGTCTTTGGTTTTCGCCAAACATGTCTTCTGGTACTGTGGCCAAATAGCTCTACCTTTGACTCATCTGTCCAGAGCACATTGTTCCAGAAGTGCTGGTCTTTGCCAAGGTGTTCATTGGCAAACTTTAGTCTTGCCCTGATGTTCTTTCTGGACAGCAAAGGTCTAATGGAGTGGTGGGTTTTGAGCCTGAAGAATGTGGGACGAAAAAAGAATTGTTGTGTTTTGGAACTAGAGATATCCTCTTCCTGCAACAATGGGCCAGAGTGAGTTTGGCTGCAACTAGATGGATTTGGGGATAGTGGAGTAGCGGCTGAAATCTGAATCCTATCCAGATTCCTCCTGATGACTCCAATGCAGTTATTGGGTCTTCCATTTTATTTGATGTTGGCAGAACATCCTGGAATGTTTGAGATTTTAAATTTTTTTCTTTCTTTTTCTCGTTCTTTCTTTCTGCACAGGAATCTTCGCTTATCTCAACTACAATGTTCCTCGCACTCGCCATGAGATTCTCTGCATGCTGGTCAAGGGCCTTCAACGCTTAGAATATCGTGGATATGACTCTGCAGGTAAACCGAATGCTCACAGGTGTGTTCAAGCAATATTGAAATTTGTGAGCTCTCGGGTGCAAAGAGGCCATGAATGAAAACTCCTAAGTTTTCCAACTTTATGTATTGTACACAATATGTGGTTCAAGTTCATTTTGTGACTGTTGGTAAAGCCCAGTGAAACATTTCCATATTATGCATACTGTTGCTAAGATTGAGCCCCATTTTCTATTTAGCCCCTTCTTCACTCCATATAGAAGGCATTATATGTTACCAGAAACACCTGCTTCCTCCGGGAGCTGCCAGGGTGGTCGTGTTATTATCCTTATGATTACTATTACCATAGTGTACCCACGCTATGAGTGATGTTGGACCAAGCTTACAACACGGTCTTCTGATACATTCCTTCATTTTCGTGGTGTATAGGCAACAGACCGCTGCCTCGATCGCTCCTGAAAATAAAATTAATCCGGGTTGTGTATATCAAACAAAAGTATGCATACTGCTTATGTGCATATATACTATATCGTAGTTATATAGCTCAGATAATTACACTTGCACTCATCCCCACCCCCCCCCCCCCTCCCTCCAAAGAAAGAAAATGCCAAGATGTGTGAAAATCGTTTCTTTGCAAAACTTGATGGAATGAAACGAAACTTACACATGCACAATTTCAGGGTGCCTCCATTAATCCCTTAAAGTTTGAGCCTCCTAGGTTAAAACCTCTCAGAGAAGTAGATGATACATATATCCACACACACATACATACATACACACATGCATACACACATGCATATACACATACTTACATTCATACAGTGCCATCAGAAAGTATTCACACCCCTTGATTTTTTCACATTTTTTGTCACAGCCTGAATTAAAAATGGGTTACATTGAGATTTTTTTCTTGTCACTGATCTGCACATAATACCCCAAAATGCCAAAGTGGATTTTTTTTACGCCATAGCGCGTAAGGCAAAGCTGTCTCGAGCAGTGTTTGTCTGTCCGTATGTATGTATGTACAGTGCATTCAGAAAGTATTCAGACCCCTTCACTTTTTTCACATTTTGTTATGTTGCATCCTTGTGCTGAAATCGTTTAAATTCATTTTTTCCCTCATCAATCTACACTCAATACCCCATAATGACAAAGAGAAAACAGGATTTTAGAAAGTTTTGCAAATTTATTAAAAAGAAAAAACTGAAATATCACATTTACATAAGTATTCAGACCCTTTGCTATGACACTTGAAATTTAGCCCAGGTGCCTCCCATTTCTCTTGATCATCTTTGAGATGGTTCTCCGCCTTGATTGGAGTCCACCTGTGGTAAATTCAATTGATTGGACATGATTTGGAAAGGCGCACACCTGTCTATACAAGGTATCACAGCTGACAATGAATATCAGAGCAAAAATCAAGCCATGAGGTTGAAGGAATTGCCTGCAGAGCTCAGAGACAGGATTGTGTCGAGGCACAAGATTTGGGGAAGCCTACAAAAATAATTCTGCTGCATTGAAGGTTCCCAAGAGCACAGTGGCCTCCATAATGCTTAAATGGAAGAAGTTTGGAACAACCAGGACTCTTCCTGGAGCTGGCCGCCCGGCCAAACTCAGTAATCGGGGGAGAAGGGCCTTGGTAAGAGAGGTGACCCAAGAACCCGATGGTCACTCTGGCTGAGCTCCAGAGATCCTGTGTGGAGATGGGAGAAACTTCCAGAAGGACAACCATCACTGCAACACTCCACCGATCTGGGCTTTATGGCAGAGTGGCCAGACGGAAGCGTCTCCTCAGTAAAAGACACACGAAAGCCCACATAATCTTGTTTCTCACAGTCTGAGAGTCTTTTAGGTTCTTTTTTGCAAACTCCAAGCGGGCTTTCATGTGTCTTTCACTGAGGAGGGCTTCCATCTGGCCACTCTGCCATCGAGGTTTGACAGAAACTTCTCCACCTTGTCACAAGAGAAGGACACAGAGTCCAGGAGCAGTTTGGGTTCGACTGGGTAAGATGGGTACAGAGAGATATGAGTTTGGGACAGAAGATTTTGAGGCAAACACAGAGTTTAGGCATTCGGCTATTTCACGTGCGGTGTCAGCTGTGTAGCTGTTTGAGTGAAGCGAGGGGATGGAAGGGGAACAAACACCAGAAACAGATTTGACCAGACGCCACTAGGATTATGAGGAGGGAGACATGTTTGAGAGTTCAGTCTTGAGAGTAGAGAAATAGTGTTTCCTGGCTCTCCTGAGGGTAGACACACACTTGTTCCGAACTTTGTGAAAGGAAATGCTATTGCCTTCAATTGGATTTGCCTTCCAAGAGGCGAATTTTTCTGAATCTGCTCCTTTTTATGCCCCCGCCCCCGAAGGTGGCCGGAGGCATTATGTTTTCAAGTTGTCCGTCCGTCTGTACATCCGTCCGTACGGGCTAAACCTCGCTTTTCTCAGCAACCACATGTCCAATTGAGACGAAACTTTCAGGGTAGGAGTGACACCCATAGCAGAATGTTTTTAAAAATATAATTGTGACGTCATAGGTCACGTGGTATGGCAGCCATCCTGACTTGAATGCAAACAATTAAAAAATTCTTTCTCGGAAACCGCTGAATGGAAAAATTTGAAACATGGCACATTATCAAGTACTCCCAATGTGGAACAAAAGCATGATAATGATGACATCATAGGTGAAGTGGTATGTCAGCCAAAAATATTTTTATCGAATTCCTTATCCTAAAAATCTGAAATTGCATGCACATGATCTATGACCCATTTGTATTGAAATATTAAATTTATGACATTATAGTTCACACGGTTTGGCAGCCATATTGGATTTAACCTAAAACCCTAAAAAAACATCTCCCAAAACTCCAAATTGGTTGACTCGAAACTTTACGTGCATCATTGACGAGGCATGGCGATTAAAAGATGATCACAAAGACGTCATTGGTCACATGGTGTGGCAGCCATATTGGATTGAAGGAAAATATTAATTAATTCTATCTGAAACCTGGTTACCCTATAGATGCAAAATTTTACAAACATCATCTAGCACCATTGTTGCATATAGTTTGAAACTGATGACGTCGTCGGTCACGTGATTTGACAGCCATTTTGGAGAGAAAAATAAACCTTATCAGGTCAAGAAACTTCACAAACGTGATCCCCTACCCATACAAATGCAGAGTGTACATTTTGTAAGGTCACAGTTCATATGTCATGTGGTATTGCAGCCATATTAGCTTGCATGCCAATATTGAAAGAAATCCTTTCTCTCCAACCACTTCACCGATCGATGTGAAACCTGTCATGGCTGTTGAAAATGTGATACTTGAAAACAGCTGAAGGGATTCAAATCAAACTTATTTATTTATAGGACAGTGAATGAGGGCATCTACCCATTGTGGGACTGTGCCGAGGCATATGGGCGACAGTTGCATTGCTCTAGTTTCCGGGATATGAAACCAAACTTTTCCCAGATCTGCAAAGCAAAGCAGAGCAGTAAGAAATGTATTTTGTGCTTAAATTCGTTTTTGATTGAATATTTTTCTTGTTGAAATGGTTGAAACCTTTTCTTGGAAACCAAAACTTTTTAGAAACTATTTTTGCTCATTAGTTGAATGGCTCTCATTCATAATAAACTGTGTTTATTTCAACTTGTTCTTGTTCTTCAACTTGCTGTGTGCCAGGTGTTGCTATTGATGGAGGGAATGATAAGAATTGGGAAAAAAATTTCAAATCCATCAAGCTCATCAAGAAGCGTGGGAAAGTAAAGGCTCTCGAGGAAGAGATCAACAGTGAGTGATACAGTAATCCCTTTTGAATGTAGTTGTTTATTGCTGCAACTTTATGAAGGCCTACATTTCATCTTATTGCTGAGGCTGGAAAGATAGCTTTAAGGTACATACACTCACATATAAGCTGTCTTCCCTGGGTTCCAATCTTGGCCCCGCTATAAACTTGTCACCCTGGTGTTTCAAAAGCACCGCGCGATTCATCGATGTGTGTGCTGTCCATCAAAAGAACATTAAACTATCAACAGATTAACATCCTGTTGTTATGGATGCCCGGCCATCGACGCTGGTTGGTGGTGGATGCTGAAAATCCGAGTGTCTTTTGTGAAGAGTAGGCGATTTATCGCCACCACCCTGGATAAATTATACATTCATGCCTCAGACCCCTTCAATTGAACGTTAGGCCTGGCCAGCCTGTTCCTGAATGAATTGGGCCAACAACGTTCCTGGGTTCATCCCACAAGGTGTGAATTGTGGCCATTAAAGTAGTAGAAGTAAAAGTAGAAGTAGAATAATAATAATAATCATCTCATTACTGAAATCTTTTGACCATTCATTTAGTATTCTGGGTTCTCTAGAAGTGCCTCCTTTGTCCATGGTCTCACAGAGCAGGTGGATCTAGATATGGAAGTGAGGTTTGAATGTCACGTGGGCATCGCACACACTCGCTGGGCCACTCACGGAGAGCCAAACTTTGTGAACAGTCACCCACATCGCTCGGAAAAGAACAACGGTAAGAATCTACCTGAATGCATTTGGTCGGCTCTATCCTTGTGGTAACTGGTAACTAACTGGTATGGTAACTTATTCATCAAATGAACCATGTTTGAATGCACGTGCTTTTGTCTGGGTGTCTACCAATCATGCTGCCCTTGGTTTGTTTAAATGGGGCTTCAGAAGCTTATTCTGGTGTATTGAGGCTTTCATATTTCAAGTACAGTACTCAGATTTCACTGAACTCGTTTCCTGAAATGTTTTGATCTCCACATTTTTCTCTGTGTTTTCTGTTTGTTTTTTTGCTTGCTGTTGTTTTTTTGTTTTTTTTGCTGGGTTTTTTGTTTCCTTATTAGCTTGTCTATTACAATGAGCTGTTAAACAAAATGAGTCTAAATTAACTGTTAAACTCAATGATGTTCTTCAGTCAGGTAGTTTTATTTTTTAAGCTTTTTAAAAATTCGTTTTTTTCTTACTCCTCTGAGCGGCTCAATGGATCGTTTTGTAACTCAGCATGACGATTCATGATGTCGATGTGCAAAAACGAATGGAGCACTTTTTAATTTTCATCCAGGTAGTGAGATAATTATCTAATTAAGTGAAAATATAATAGACGTTTGTATGTCCATCACTTATCACGAGATTTTGTCATCTCACGAGATTGTGAATTAAATATAAAACATTGGGGGCAATACCCCTGGAGCTCACCTGGTAGAATAAACAGTATACCACACTGATTAAAGGTATTTAAAACCAATTTCAATGGTTGCTGGAAAACAGGCAGCATGTAGAATCATACTAACATAACCATAAGATTTTAAACAAATAAAGAAGAATATACCTATTTTGGGGGGGCCACCAAAGGGGCAGATTGTAGACCGCCAAAGATTGTAGACCGCCAAAGGGGCAGATTTTTTTAATGCCGTGAACAAACTTTGGTACATCACCGATGATGAAGGTTGTGGTCAAGTTTAATCGGAATTGCATGTGTAGTTTCTAAGAAGAAAGCAGATACCTATTTTGGGGGGTCAAACCTAGACCCACTTTGACCCGCCGTGGACCTCCTTAGACCCAGATTTTCTTAATGCCGTGAATAAACTTCGTTACATCATGGGAGATGAAGGTTGTGGTCAAGTTTCTTCAAAATTGTGTGTGTAGTTTCTGAGAAAAAAGCAAATTCCTATTTTGGGGGGGTCAAACCTGGATCCACTAGTAAAACCCCTGAGATCCCGATTTTTTTTTTTTATGCCGTGAACAAACTTTAGTCACAACACAACAAATATAATTTGTGCCGAGTTTGGTCACAATCCCTTCAGCGGTTTCAGAGAATAAGTTGCAAGTGTTTACGGACTGATGGACTGACGGACGGACAACGCGCCATCTCATAAGCTCCCCGGAACTTCGTTCCAGGTGAGCTAAAAATGATGTTTCATCATAGTTTAATTTAAACCTGTTAATGCCTCTTCATTTAATCTCTTAATTTAATTTGATCGTAATAATAAATTAATTTTAAAATGTTTCACCTCTTAAGGGGATTGGTTTTTGCTCAATGTTTATGGGATGCAGTGATGTTTGCTAACTTTCACGTAGAAGGAAAATGACCTAGAGAACTGCCAGACTCGCCGGTGTTAAGGTGGTTTTCTGAAAATAGCCAGACAATTTGTTTTCCACAAGTGAATGGACAGATGAACTAATTCGAGCACAGGAAAAACAGAAGACTTTAGCAGGGAAGTTGGTCATTACAAAGTCCATAAGGGAGTATTGTGAGGGGAGGGGTGGGGGGAATGAGGTGGAGGGATGCTGATGAGTGTGGCTTGGGTTTGGGAGGACTTGAGCATGTAGGAGTTAAAGGGTAGGGTACTGACATGAAGGGGTTTGACACTATTGATGGGCGTGAAGGAGAGTTAATGGTCGTGTGGAGGAAACCTCTGCAGACTGGACTTCTCATAATTCCCCATTTATATATACGGAGACATAAATCATGGAAGGGATGAAATGAATGGTTATTGAAGACACGGAGGGAAGCAGTGCTGTAGGTGCGGGGAAGGGGAGTAGGGGGAGGGCCAATGGACCGAGTGTTTGAGAGTCAAGCATGTTTGGGAAAAAAAACCTGTGAAGGAGAAGAAGAAGAAGAAGAACCAATGTGACGAAGTGGAATAACATGTGGGGTGTTTCTTTTTTCTTTCGCCTTCCTTTTATTCTGTGTAGTCATTTTGTTGTAACTGAAGGTCATACTGAAGGTCTGTTCTACTCTTATTAAGCAATTGTGCACAAAATGAATAAAGCTTTCTTGAAAGTTATAGATTTTTGCATCCTTTTAACAGCATTATAAATGGTTTGCTTTCAGAATTTTTGGTTATCCACAATGGCATCATTACCAACTACAAAGACCTGAAGAAGTTCCTGGTAAGCATTGCTTGTGTTGAATTATTGTTCTTTTACTTGGCCAGAACCACTGAGACATCGTTGTCATTTTTTTCTCCGTAGGAGTCCAAAGGCTATGAATTTGAGTCTGAAACCGATACCGAAGTGATCCCCAAACTGATCAAGTACATGTATGATAACAGGGAAAGTGATGAGATCAGTTTCAGCACGTTGGTGGAGAGGGTGACCCAACAGCTTGTGAGTGAATTGCCATTGAGTTGTTTCTTCCTTCTTTATTATTATTTATTTGTTGTTGTTATTGAATGATACTTATTTATTTTATTTGCTTGATGGGTGAAGCCAAATGCACTTTGCATATAGGTAAGTTGGCATTTTATTTCTTAAGTGGATAAGGGTGAAAGAGGTGAATGACATTTGGAACTGCTCAACTCCAACCTCATTTATATGCAGCAAATGTGTGATGCTGGCAGAATATGGTACTGTAGCTGTGTAGTAGGCTGCCCATCTCAAAATTGTGCACTCCATATCCAAGGAATAAGTACCCAACTAAAGGCTGCTACCTTGTTGCTGCGCATATCCAAAATCATACTCCAATGATATAAAGCCCTGTATGCAATTGGAGGCACTAGGTATGCCTACCCGTCACTTCGCTGATGGGTTTAATCCAAAAACAGCATGTTGTACTTCACAAATTTACAGGGTGAGTCAAAAGTCTGGAAACAAAGGAAGGATAGGTGTTGGCACTGCAAGGACACACTGCAAGAGACAAAATGTAATATTAGTCCGTTGTTTCCACACTTTTGACTCACCTGTATTGTATGTCTATCTTTGAATCTAAATGAGGAAGTAAAATATGTGAATAATGGATCGGTCTTTTATAACACATAGTTATTACCCTCGCCAGAGGAGAGGGTATTGCATTTGAGTTTGTTTGTCTGCACATAATATATATATGATTTTATCTGCAATTGTTGGTCCGATTGACAGGAAATTTTCACCATAGGAGCGCCTCAGCCTGTATAATTTTTTTATTCATAATTATAACGTCATACGTCATGTGGTATGGGCGTCATCTTGGTAAAACCGAATAACTTTGCACCTCTATCTCCGAAAACGCTGTATAAACATTTTTGAGACATGGTTCATTGCAAAGAACTCTCCATGGGGAATAAGATATGTTAATGATTATGTCATAGGCGCCTCCATTATGACGCCATACACGACATGGCCAAAGGTTTGCGGACACACCTTCCAATTAGTCGATTCAGTGGTTTCAGCCACACCCATTGCTGACAGCATATATAATCAAGCACACAGCGATGCAATCTCCATAGACAAACATTGGCAATAGAATGGTCCGTACTGAAGAGCTCTGAGACTTTCAACGTGGCACCGTCATAGGATGCCACCTTTCCAACAAGCCAGTTTGTCAAATTTCTGCCCTGCTCGAGCTGCCCCGGTCAAATGCACGTGCTGTTATTGTGAAATGGAAATGTCTAGGAGCAACAACAGCTCAGCCGCGAAGTGGTAGGCCACACAAGCTCACAGAACGGGACTGCCGAGTGCGGAAGTGTGTCACGCGTAAAAATCATCTGTCCTCGGTTGCAACACTCACTACCGAGTTCCAAACAGCCTCTGGAAGCAACGTCGGCACAACGACTGTTCGTCGGGAGCTTCATGAAATGGGCTTCCATGGCCGAGCAGCCGCACACAAGCCTAAGATCCCCATGCGCAATGCCTAGCATCGGCTGGAGTGGTGTAAAGCTCACTGCCATTGGATTCTGGAGCAGTGGAAACGCATTCTCTGGAGTGATGAATCACGCTTCACCATCTGGCAGTCCGACAGTCGAATCTGGGTTTGGCGGATGCCAGGAGAACACTAGCTGCCCGAATGCATAGTGCAAACTGTAAAGTTTGGTAGAGGAGGAATAATGGTCTGGGGCTGTTTTTCATGGTTCGGGCTAGGCCCCTTAGTTCCCGTGAAGGGAAATCTTAACGCTACAGCATACAATGAATGACATTCTCGACGATTGTGTGCTTCCAACTTTGTGGCAACAGTTTGGGCCCTTTCCTTTTGAGCCCTTTCCTTTTTTCAGCATGACAATGCCCCCGTGCACAAAGTGAAGTCTATACAGAAATGGTTTGTCGAGATTGGTGTTGAAGAACTTGACTGGCATGCACAGAGCCCTGACCTCAACCCCATCGAACACCTTTGGGATGAATTGGTACACCGACTGTGAGCCAGGCTTTATTGCCCAACATCAGTGCTCGACCTCACTCATGTTATTGTGGCTGAATGGAAGCAAATCCCCGCAGCAATGTTCCAACATCTAGTGGAAAGCCTTCCTGGAAGAGTGAAGGCTGTTATAGCAGCAAAGGGGGGACCAACTCCATATTAATGCCCATGATTTTGGAATGAGATGTTCGACGAGCACATACGGGTGTGATGTTCGGGTGTCCACGTACTTTCGGCCATGTAGTGTAATTCGACAAGTACAAAACTTCATCCGATCAAGATGTAATTTCTTGAGCATCATCTGGGGATAAATTGATGGAGAAAAAAAAAAGATGACATCATCGGTCACGTGGTTCGGCCGCCATATTTGTTTTTACACAAAAGCCCTAAAAACTACTAAAAACACGTCCTGGCGAGGTTCTGCAATCTCTGATTGCTCTTTCTTGTTGTTATTGTCGTGGTGGCTGTTTTTTGTGTACAAAGTGAAGATTCATGGAAGCGCTATAGCACAGAATGGATAAAGGTGCCAAGTAACAAAAGGAACAGTAGAAAGTGTGGGTGGGACATACAAACGGCAGGGTTTAGGGACAAAATAGAGGAAGATTTGGACAAATAAGGGATGTGGGGAGGAATGAGGGGCAGGGGTGGATGCACAAGGTGGACAGGATGGATACAGAAGAAAACTCTCAAAGAAATGGCTGAAATTTGGAAAGGGTTGGGGTGGTTTAACAGGTGTAGAAAATATCATGGTTTTGGATTGGGGATGATTTGAGATGGTGGTGAACAGCTGTCTTGAAGACCAGGAGGGAAAAATGAGATCGAAGAGAGTGTGGAAGGTGGTTCCACATGTGGGAAAAGTGAGGAATAAATGAGTGGAGGTGAGCAGCGGTTCTGGATTTAGGCAGTTTCACTAGGAGGGGGGTTGTTGGTGGACTGTGTGCGTCCTGCAGATATCTGAGGGGTGGGGCATGGAGAGGGCAGACTGTGCAAGACCAGAGTTGCGGCGGAAGAACACAGAGATCACCAGCCTGTTGGGTATCTATTGTGAAGTGATAGGCCCATAGACTCAGCTTCAACGCAAGAGATTGAGAATGTGAAGGGGATTTGATTGCCGTGAGCCGCCAACTTCTGCAAACTGGGTTTCTCAAGATTCCCAAACTGGACAAATGGAGAGAAAGATCATTGGATGGGTGGAAGTACTTTTTGTTGAAAGCATGGAGAAAGGTGGTTGCTGTAGGTAAGAGAGGATAGTTGATGGATGAAGCGCTTTGGTGAGGGACAGTTTTGCAAATGATAGTAATCCTAGTGAAGAAGAAGATTAATATATTGTGATGAAGAAGAACCAGGAGAAAGAAACCAGGCAAGGACCTGTATTGGCACAGGCTGGTTGAGGTCCCACGCCAATGAGCAACTCAGGCTGTGAAGACTAAGAGCAATGAAGGCAATATAGTACAGATATCCCCAAACGTCAGGGCTGATGCATATGCTCTCTTGAGCAGTGCAGAATGCCCTCCGTGTCTTACGCACCAGTCAGATCCTCCCAGTGTTTGCGACCGCTTCCCCAAGCGGTGGGTCCCGTCATTGGCCATCCACCGGTGTGGGTGGCAATTTGCTCTCACTGTCCCTCCCTGTGGGACATGCCCGTAAATAAAATTTTTCCCTTTCTGGGCTTCTGCAGCACATGTCGCCACCATGGCCTACTCACACATGCCAATAGTTTGTAATGGTCTGTTGGCGCTTTCCCGGGTGTTTCTGTGACTAATTCCTCAGCTGGCATCCCCTTTACTGGAGGTTTTACGCTACACAACCGCACCTTGACTATGCAGTCTATAAATTACATACGCTGCCTCCTCGGTATCACGTTTTACAAGATGACTTACTCTGACGTTTTCTTTATTTAGAAGTGAGGAGTGGGGATAGCATAATCTGGAGTAGGCAGAAAGGACCATCCTTGAAAGGTGGAGGGGGGCGGGGGGGGGGGGGGGGGAATAAGTGGAATGAGGAACATGGCATCAAAACTGGGACAGAATTTACATGCTGGTTATCGAAGGAGTAGGCCTTGAGCTACGTGAAAACAAATTTGACACGACACGACAAGGTACGACTTCACACGAAAAATTAGATGAAAACACGTAATTACTATACATAATTACATGACACATAATTACATGACACATATTATACATAATTACATGACACATAGTTTTTACCTTGACCTAATTTTTAAGGTCATGACTTAATTATGCAAATTTTTCCTTTTTTATTTATTAAACATAACCACACCACACCGAAGTGTGTTCCCGTCGTCTTGGGAATTATTTTGGAAAAACAAAACTCGCTATGATGAAAAACTGATAGTTTAAACAACTTGCTAAATAATTTGCTTTACGTCGATGTTGAAATCTGAGTGAGAATAATTCAAATTTGTAATAAAATGTTAATTCCCATGTAATACGTTGGAGTGAATGACAGTGCGGCTAATCGCCTGTGCTGTGAGTTTCAGCTGCTTTTCCGTATTGATTTCAGTTAAATAATATTCCCCTTTGATACTACTTTTCGAAAGAAGATTACCCATCGCTTTGCTGATGGATTCAAACAAAAGACATGTTGCACCAGACAAACATTCTCCTCTATTCACTCCATCATTTGCCTGAGGTCATTTTCCATCTGCTTGGAAGTCAGCTCGCATCACCTTCATCAACAATCCTTGCTGCTTATATATGTTGTGAGCAAAAAATAACTTGTGCTTCACTGCCAAGCTCTGTGTTGGATTCTTTGGTTTTAACTTCCATTTAAAATGAGTGAAATGAACATTTTGAAAATTTTGAATTATTCTCACTCAGATTTCAACATCACCCAATGCATTTTATCAAGTTGTTTAAACTTTCTTTATATAAGAAGAGGATGATTTGTAATACCGGACACCACCAGGGGTGTTACACGATACACATTTACATCGAGTTGGGTTTTTCCCCCCACCTTGAACCCCATCCTCCAGATATGCTACCCCAACAGAAACCATACTTGGGGTACCCGTAGGACATGCAAAATTTGGTTGTATTTGGTTAAGTAGTTTTTTGTTTGTTTTTGAAGTACAGTGCCTTCAGAAAGTATTCACACCACTTAACTTTTTCACATTTTGTTGTGTTATATCCTGAATTTAAAATTGATTAAAGTGAGATTTTTTTGTGTCGCTGATCTACACATAATACCCCATAACGTCAGAGTGGAATTTTTTCAGACACTTGTACAAAGTAATAAAAAGAAATACAGAAATATTGGTTCACGAGTTATCAAACAGGGTGACCACTATATTCGTCATGGGTGTGTGTGTGTGTCTGTCTGTCTGTGTGTCTGTCCGCAGCATAACTACCCGATGACATCATCCGATCTTGGTGAAACTTGGGTGGGAGGTTGATATCATTATCTAGTTGTCCTGCCTCGAGTGGGCGTATTGCGCCCATTGTGGGCGGAGCGACGCCCGAAAAATGTATTTTTAGGGGGTACTCGAGTTCAAGCTGCATCTTCTCCGAGGGAGTTGGTGGAATCTGACAGGGGTTTCAGTATTTGGTTCGACCAATGTCATGTGTCTAGCCCCACGGAGCTCGATTTTTCATTTTCGCCCCAAGGTCAAGGTCACAAGGTCATGAAATTGAGAAAAGTCGATTTTTGATGTTTTTATTGCATTGTTTGCTTCCTGATAGGGTGTAATGTTGTACATTATCTTATATTATCACATACATCATGAAATACACAAGTTTTCCAACAAATTTCAGAATCTTCGACCTTTGACCTTTGAAGGTCACAAAGGTCAAAGTTTCAAAGTTGTCGGAATCGAACCGAATTTTCGGTATTGTGTAGCTAACTAACCTCATAACTGATTATACATTATTTTCTATCTCATTTCAAGGTCAGTAACCTTCGTTTTGACATTTCCGGCCTGGCCTGTCCGGGCCTGTTTCGGTTATAGTCCGTCCTTTGTCATTGAATACCGCTCGCTCGTGAACCATTGTCGTCTCCTGACTTGTCTAATTTACATAAGTATTTAACCTCCTGTGTCAATACTTTGTAGAAGAGCCTTTGGCAGCGATTACAGCTTCGAGTCTTCTTGACTTTGTCTATCAGCTTTGCACATCTGGATTTGGGTAGTTTCTCCCATTCTTCCTTACAGATTTGCTCAAGCTCTCATGTTGGATGGAGAGCGTCGGTGAACAGCAATCTTTAAGTCTTTCCACAGATTCTCAATGGGATTCAAGTCTGGACTTTGGCTGTCCCATTCAAGGACATTCACGTTCTTGTTATGAAACCATACCTGTGTTGCTTTGGCTGTTTGCTTGGGGTTATTGTCCTGTTGGAATGTAAATCTTTGCAGCAGTCTAAGGTCTTTTGTACTCTGAAGCCGATTCTCCTCAAGTATTTGTCTGTATTTGGCTCCATTCATGGTTCACTCTATCCTTGCAAATCGGTCTCCAAGTCCCTGCTGCTGAAAAGCGTCTCCATAGCATCATGCTGCCACCAACATGCTTCACAGTCTGGATGGTGTTAGATGGGTGATGAGCTTTGCTCGGTTTCCGCCAGACTTAGTGCTTTGCATTCAGGCGAAAGAGTTCAATTTTCATTTTATCAGACCACAGAATATTTTGCCTCATGCTCTGTGTCTTTGACGTGCCTTTATGAAAAATACAGGTGTGCTGTCATGTGCCTTTTTTCAGGGGCGGCTTCTGTCTGGCCATATTCCTATAAAGCCTAGATTTTGTGAAGTGCTGCAGAGACTGTTGTCCTTCCGGAAGGTTCTCCCATCTCAGCCAAGGATCTCTAAATCATGGGTCAATTGAATGTGCGCAGGTGGGCTCAAATCAAGTTGTAGAGACATCTCGAGGATAAATCGAAGGAAATCGGATGCACTTGAGCTCAATTTGGAGTGTCTTAGCAAAGGGGTTGAATACTTATTGACTTGAGACATTTCAGCTTTTCATTTTTAATTGTTTTGGAAAAATTTCTGAAGAAAATCTACTTTAACATTATGGGGTATTATGTGTAGATCAGTGACAAAAAAAAATCTCAATTTAAGCAATTCGGGCTGTAACGCAACAAAATGTGAAAAAGTCAATGGTGTGAATACTTTCTGAAGGCACTGTATATGCAGTATAAACAAACAAATAAATGTATAAATTCACTTTTATAGTATAAACTAGCAGAAGTACCCGGCATTGCCGGGAGGGGGAGGGAAGGGGAGGAGAGGAGAGGGGGGGAGGGGAGAAGGGGAAGGGGAGAGGGTAGGGGGGAGGGGAAAGGGTAGGGGGAAGGGGAAGGGGTAGGCGGGAAGGGAAGGGGTAGGCGGGAAAGGAAGGGGTAGGGGGAAAAGGGAGGGGGAGGGGAGGGGAGGGATATAGATGGTTACAGGCAATTGATCACATCCACAAATGATGTAATCCACACAATTTATGTACTTTACATAACGTTAATAGGAATACATGGCCGTGTAGATGGGAAATACAGTTTGTTTGAAATAAATCACAAATATCAGATGAGAGTTTTTAAAATTTAGAACTATTCTCACTCAGAGTTAAACATCACCGCAATATTACGTGGTTGCTTCAACGTTTTCTGTGAATTATATGTCATCATTGTGAGACATCATATACCTGGCCTTGCACCTTGAATGTAGGCATGAATCCTTGCTCAGTGACGACGCGATCTGCTCCAAATGAAGTCATTTGGAACGAAGAGTTGTAATTACGGATTTCCTTCAGGAAGTGTCTGGATTGAGTCGTAGTTGATTGAAGTAGTTCTTTCAAAGGTTCCGGTGGAGATTGGAGAGAAGGCAAAAGGACATTGCCTCCCCTGCAACACATTCCTGGTGTTTCTCCCTTCCATTTCAAGGCATGGCAAAACTGACAGGTGAACGACATGGAGCCAATATCAACGTTTGAGGAGTAGTCAGTGTTCGGATTGTAACTGAATGCAGCCTTCTCCCATGCAATGGCCGGCTGCCGTCTGCCTGATGGTTGCCAGTTGTTGTCGTTTTTGGCGCTGTTCTTCTGTCTCCTGCTGTCTGGCCCTCGCCACACGTTGTTGATTAGCGTTCAGACGTGCCTCTGTCTCATCTTCTGTCTCTCGCTGTCTGGCCCTCGCCAGACGTTGTTGATTGGCATTTAGACGTGCCTCTGTCTCATCTTCTGTCTCTCGCTGCCTGGCCCTCGCCAGACGTTGTTGATTGGCGTTTAGACGTGTCTCTGTCTCATCTTCTGTCTCTTGCTGTCTGAATCTAGAGACACGTTCTTGATTGGCTTGTCGATGGTGAAAAGTATCATCGGTTTCATGGAGTCTCCGATCAGCGATTTTCCTTGCTCGGGAGGTTGAACGTGACAAATTTCTTTTCTTCGGTGCCATTGCCTTTATCAGTCAGTCTTCCAGTCACTCACTCGTAGACAAATTCAATTTTTTTCACTTTTACGTTTACACGTGGTAACAAACAACGCAAACGCAAGATTGCAACTCTGCGTCGTGTCGTGGGCGTGGCCAACGTGGCCTCATGCTCCCAGGTGATTGGCTAACTCGAGCTCGAGCGAGCCATAATGCACTACGTTATGGCAAAAAATATGGATCTAAAGATGAAAGAAAAAAAAACCTATGTGGTGTGAATGGCAATGTTCCTCGCTGAAATGTGAAAAAACGCAATCGCTTTTCGCTCTGAATTACGTGCGAACGCGTAACTGTGAGTTTATGGCGGCAAGGATGGAGCATCACATGATCGCTCTGAGCGAATCAGCACGCTGCTCTGCCACCGGCTCAGATTCCGTGTATAATATTCCTCGCTGAAAAAAAATATGGATCTAAAGATGAAAGAAAAAAAACCTATGTGGTGTGAATGGCAATGTTCCTCGCTGAAATGTGAAAAAACGCAATCGCTTTTTGCTCTGAATTACGTGCGAATGCGTAACTGAGAGTTTATGGCGGCAAGGATGGAACATCACGTGATCGCTCTGAGCGAATCAGCGCGCTGCTCTGCCACCGGCTCAGATTCCGTATATAATATTCCTCGCTGAAATGCGCTGAGGTAAATATGAATAGAAAATATGGATCTCGGTAAAATCTTTAGGTAGGCCATGTTCTTCCCAGGCTCAATGGCCATGTCTATGCCAAATATCAAGCACGTGAGCCTCTCCGTTTAGGAGTCTATCGGTAACATTACACACACACAAACTGTTATATATATATATATATATATAGATTAGTGGTTCCCAAGCTTTTTTGTCCACGACCCAAAATTTATAATCACATTTGCCTCCTAACCCAAATGATACTGCTACCTATGATTAAAATTGTCGGAGAAAACGCTTTCGACGTGAAACCCCCCCCCCCCCCTCCTATTCCCTAAAAAAAACCCTGTGATTTTAGAGGAGTGCTCATTCAAGCTCTGGTCATGACCCTGGGTTTGGAAACCCCTGGTATAGATATAATGTTGTGCTCCCTCTGTGTTCTTCTAAAGGGCTGCTGCTGTCACAGAATAATAAATGTTATCGTTGGAACTGCTTCATTAAACTCCCATTCCTTCTGCTTCGTCAATCCCAGAAAGAGGGCTTTTAAAATGTTGATTTTTTTATGATTAAATGGGCACAATTTTTGTTTTCCAAGTAAATTCATTAGTAGCTTTTCAACCAAGTAAATCGATTATTAGCCTTACAACGGTACCACTTTTATTATTCTACAACAGCGGAATCCCTTCAAAATGAAGCATGACAAACGGATGGACGGACAAACTCTTCTCCTATTAGTAACGGATTGAATATCTCGTGTATTTTGAGAAAAGTTTGGCTGTTTTGCTAGTATGATGGGGCTATCAATACAATGCCTATGATATTAATCAATATCACAATGATTTATTCACATTCAGTACAATTTTTGTTTAATCCAAACAGTATTGTCATTGTCACAGGAAGGAGCTTTTGCTCTCGTATTCAAGAGTGTGCACTTCCCAGGGCAAGCTGTTGGAACCAGGTCTGTATGTGTCATGGGGTTGGGGTACTTTGGTGTTAGTAAATTTGTCCCTCAAAATTGTAGCCGTTGGGAGTATTGGCTGTGCATCAACAATTTAAATTTGTAGTCTCTATGGTTAACTTTTCTCTATGGAATGTAATAATCTTCAACTTTTTAGCAAATCAGTATTAAAATCTTGAAGTAATTCTACATGATAACCGTTATGTTGTTCTGCCTGTTTTGTTTTTGGGTTTGATTGACTGTTCTGTCCAGGCGAGGAAGCCCGCTGCTTATTGGACTCCATAGCAAGGAGTGTTTCCCCACTGATCACATTCCAATCCTTTATCGCAGTGGTAATATATTTTCACACATTTTCACGGTGTTCATTTTTCAAGGCTGTGTCATCAGTTTGGATATATGTGTTGGCAAACGATGTTCATTATGTTACGATATGAGACCGTGTTGTGCCTTTGATTTAATATTTTATTTGGGGAAAAACTTTAACCTCTAGATGTTCATTGATTATTTCATTTAAAATTGACTGCAAAATTAGCATCCCGGCATCTTATTTTTAAAATGCTGTTTGTACTGCGTTTTTGAATAACTCGCAGGAATGTTCGGCGTTGCACGCTGCTGTTCTAATCATGTTGGCATTTTAAAGAAATTAATTTTTTTTTTCAATATTTCTTGTGGGGGGCCTAAAACACTTCCCTACACCCACTAAGGAATGTGGTCGGGTATCATTTAATATTACTTTTCACATAGCTACAAAGGCTTGAGCATGAAAGAGCTATTATTAATTTAAAAATTAATTCCAACTTTTTTTATCAATTTTTTTTATTTATTTCATTTTTGCCTACTACATTCTGCGTTACTCACTGATGAATCTCTGAAAGTTTGATGAAGATCCGTTTGGCTATCTCTGAGAAAATTGGAGACGCAGACAGACAGACATCCCTCTTATAATATAGATGTCACTTCATCATATCATTAACGGGTCATTTGTTACTTCTACCAAAATAGCAAAAAACGGTATTTTTACCTTAGCTATATGTGTAATTCTGGGACCACCTCACACAAGGTATTCCAATGAGCAATTGCATTATAAATGGCTAATTTAGGTAATTAATGAATACATGTCCCCTTAGTTCAGGAGCTTTGACTTTTTTGCGCTTTTTCACGTTTTTTCCAAGAGGATAATTTTTTGGTGTTTTTTTTTTTTTTTTTTTTTTTTTTTTTTTTTTGTTTTGTTTGTATACAAGGTCGAGGCTCGTGAAAGAGCGAACATTAATCACACAGAAAGACAAACCGACACATAAAACATATAACATAGGGAGCGGTAGACAAGATGGGGAGAGAGGGGGAAGGACACAAACACAACATTTGAGAGCAGTGACCGAGAGACATGGAGACATCGAGAGATCTGAGAGAGGGCGAGGGCTTGGGGGGGGGGGGGGGCGTGGGAAGGGGGCGGTGGGAGAGGTATAAAACATATGGACACTGCCAGGACTTCCAGGAAAGAAGTTGGAATTTCAAACAAGGTGGATCTGGGGTGAATTAGCGGGGGTAGAAAAGATCAAGGTTTTGGATGGGGGAAGATAAGAGATGGTGGTGAACAGCTGTTTTAAAGACCTGGAGGGAGGAGTGGGATTGAAGGGAGTGAGGGAGTTTGTTCCAGAGGCGGGAGAAAAGAGGAATGAAAGAGTGAAGGTGAGCAGAGAGCCGAGATTTCGGCAGTTTAACCATCAGAGGGTTGCTGGCAGATCTTGTGCGACCTGTAGGAATATTTGGGGGACAGAGCACAGAGAGAGCTGGGGGTGCAAGGCCGGAGAGGAGTCGGTAGAAGACAGAAAGACCACCTACCTGCCTGCGGTGAGTGAGTGAAAGGCCCTAAGTTAAAGTTAAAGGTGTTAAGAAGGTGTTAAAGTATTTCATCTGCTATTTAAGAAGTGAATGATGCTGTGCATGTTAACCCTTAACAACAATCATTACTTTATTGTTAAGTTTGCTTTCACTGTAGGGTTGGACAAGAAAAGTGGAGCAATTTGTGACGAGGCAAGTTTGCAACCTCTCGGGGAAACGCTCAGCATGGAATTTTTCTTTGCTTCCGATGCTAGGTGAGATCTCTTTCTCGTTGGTGCCCTTTAAATGTACCTTCATGACGTGAACCTCACATGATGCACAGTTTGTAGCTCTGACGTTCTGTGCTCACAGCCCTGATTATATCCATTTGGGGTGTGTGACGGTTACAGTGCTATCATTGAACACACGAAACGCGTTATCTTCTTGGAAGATGATGATGTGGCAGCGGTGGTGGATGGACGACTCTCTATTCATCGGATTACACGTTCTGCCAGTGACAATACATCGCGAGCTATCCAGACCCTACAAATGGAGTTGCAGGAGATAATGAAAGGTATGATGTGGCTTTGTTAGTTTGGTCAAGGTAGATTGGCAAATGGTCTGTTTCAGTGTTGTAATTCTTATTCGGTGGGGTTTAGGGTGGAGAGCCATAGGAATTGGGGTTGGAGGGGCAGGTGAGGTTTTCGATGGTGGTAAAAGGATTCTCCTTCTTGTGTAGGGAATTTCAGTTCCTTCATGCAGAAGGAGATTTCTGAGCAGCCTGAATCTGTGGTAAACACCATGCGTGGACGAGTCAACTTTGATGACTACACAGGTATGCAGGGCAATTTTCTGCTCTAATCCTGAAATGTGTTTATTGCAGAACAGTATTTCGTTTTGGTGGGTTCCTTGCTTGGAAGGCAGTTGTAACTTTTTCTTTTTTTTTGAGGTGTGAAACATTTTTAGAAGGTTTGTTCAAATTTTAGAAGATGAGTAGGAAATTATTATCTGAAGGATTTTTTTCACTCTTTATGGGCAGTGGTTCTGGGTGGATTGATGGATCATATCAAAGACATTCGGCGTTGTCGACGACTTATTGTCATTGGATGTGGGACCAGCTACCATGCCGGCATTGCGGTAAGAATGCTCATAGTGTTCAGCTTTATATACTCGCTATGTTTAGTCATGTCCCATACAGCTTGTTAAACTTATTTTAGATTGTTGGTTTCAGAAGTTTTATTTCAAAGTTGTTCCTTGAAAGGTAGAGAGGAAATCTTCTGTTTGACATTTCAGACTCGACAAGTCTTAGAGGAGCTGTCTGAACTTCCTGTAATGGTGGAACTATCAAGTGACTTTTTGGACCGTAACACACCTGTTTTTCGAGATGATGTTTGCTTCTTCATCAGCCAATCTGGTAAATATACAGCAATCAAGAAGGGGGACTTTTGGCATTTCTCTATATGTAGTCCTAGTTGCACTGTGAGGTTAAACCACACGTTGCCATCAAACAACTTTCTTCCTTTTGCAAAAGGTTGAATCATTTCCTGCCTGGTATCCCCTCTTTTAAATTATTTTACACTTTGAAGCCCCCACCTTTTGCTCAGACATCCATGCACCAAGTGTTCCCTCCCTCTCATACAATCCATCTATTTTCTCTGCTGATGCTTTGCATGTTTAGTCGTGTATGTGAAACAGATGTGAATATTTTCTTGATCAAACACGTGCACATGAAGCTTGTGAAGCGCTCTGGGGGTGTTCATAAACACTCAAAAAATTTTTAACATGCAATGAAGCCCCCTGCCAAGAAAAGCAAAATGCTGTAAGGCTTTAAGGTTTTTTTTTTTTTTGGGGGGGTTTTTTTCTCGTTCAGAACTATTCGCAGCTCTTTACATTTACTGTGAAGTGGTTTATATATTTTACAACTTTGTGTTTCTACTACCGAGATCAAGAGTTTTGAAGCAAGATAATGATTTACATGGATGAAGGATTTACAACATATCTGGATGAAGTAACACTTTCTTTACAAAGTCTTTTTTCCATAATTGCTACAAGTGTAGAAACGACACAAAAGTGTGCTTCTTTGTTTGTTTTGCTGCAAACGTAATAGGAAGGCAGTGTCTTTCATGACCAAGACCTTTGGGGGAGTTTGGACATATGCACTCTCAGCCTTTCCATCAAAGGAAAGAAAGAAAGAATGAAATGGAATCATGTGGATATGAATGCAAAGTATTTGGGAATTTCATCCAAAGTACTCCTCCCTTCACCATTGCCAGTTTTTATGGTTACATTTGAAATAATTAGACGACAGCCACAGATGCAAGTCAAAGTTCAACATTTGAAAGAACAAATAATTAAGATTGTGTGATATTGTTTTGGATTAGAGCATTGTGATTGATATTCCTTGCCAACCTTCTTGATGGGAGGGATACTATGTAGTTGTACAAAAATCTGACACTTTTAAGCATCTGTTGTGATGTTGCCCTCCCTTCTGCTAAACTATGATCTGAACCAGATCCATAAAAGAACCAACTTTTCATTTTTTTTAATGCTCCCTCATCTATGAAAACAATATTGGTTCCTTTGATTCCCAGATTATGGAAAAAATAAGGACATATTCTACTTTCCAAAGTTTCAGGATATCTCATAGAGTTGAAAAATAGTTGTTAATTTTTAAATAAAGATTCCATTCAAAACTAAGTGCAGTACTTTTTGCCTTTTGTTCATTCAATATATATTATTAGAAATAATTGTGTGTGTATAGTGTGTGCATATATATATATATATATATATATATATATATATATATATAGTGCATTCAGAAAGTATTCAGACCCCTTCACTTTTTTCACATTTTGTTATGTTGCAGCCTTATGCTGAAATCGTTTATATTCATTTTTTCCCTCATCAATCTACACTCAATAACCCATAATGACAAAGAGAAAACAGGATTTTAGAAAGTTTTGCAAATTTATTAAAAAGAAAAAACTGAAATATCACATTTACATAAGTATTCAGACCCTTTGCTATGACTGGAAATTTAGCTCAGGTGCCTCCCATTTCTCTTGATCATCTTTGAGATGTTTCTACACCTCGATTGGAGTCCATCTGTGGTAAATTCAATTGATTGGACATGATTTGGAAAAGCACACACCTGTCTATATAAGGTCTCACAGCTGACAATGCATATCAGAGCAAAAACCAAGCCATGGGGTTGAAGGAACTGCCTGCAGAGCTCAGAGACAGGATTGTATCGAGGCACAGATCTGGGGTAGCCTACAAAAAATTCTGCTGCATTGAAGGTTTCCAAGGGCACAGTGGCCTCCATAATTCTTAAATGGAAGAAGTTTGGAACAACCAGGACTCTTCCTAGAGCTGGCCGCCTGGCCAAACTGAGAAATCGGGGGAGAAGGGCCTTGGTAAGAGAGGTGACCAAGAACTCGATCGTCACTCTGGCTGAGCTCCAGAGATCCTGTGTGGAGATGGGAGAAACTTCCAGGACAACCATAACTGCAACACTCCACCGATCTGGGCTTTATGGCAGTGTGGCCAGACGGAAGCCTCTCCTCTGTAAAAGACACATGAAAGCCTGCTTGGAGTTTGCAAAAAAGCACCTAAAGGACTCTCAGACTGTGAGAAACAAGATTCTGTGGTCTGATGAAACCAAGATCGAACTGTTTGGCCTCAATTCTAAGCGTCATGTCTGGAGGAAACCAGGCACCGCTCATCACCTGCCCAATACCATCCCAACGGTGAAGCATGGTGGTGGCAGCATCATGCTGTGGGGGTGTTTTTCAGCAGCAGGAACTGGGGGACTGGTCAGAGTTGAGGAAACAATGAACGGAGCAAAGTACAGAGATATCCTTAATGAAAACCTGAAACATAGCGCTCAGGACCTCAGACTGGGCCGAAGGTTCACCTTCCAACAGGACAATGACCCCAAGCACACAGCCAAGACAACGCAGGAGTGGCTTAGGGACAACTCTGTGAAGGTCCTTGAGTGGCCCAGCCAGAGCCCTGACTTGAACCCAATCGAACATCTCTGGAGAGACCTGAAAATGGCTGTCCACCAACGGTCCCCATCCAAGCTGACAGAGCTTGAGAGGATCTGCAGAGAAGAATGGCAGAAAATCCCCAAATCCAGGTGTGCAAAGCTTGTCGCGTCGTACCAAAGCTTGCCGCGGCTCGCTACGCTCGCCTCACCACACGTCGTTACAGAGGAACGGGCTTGTTTTAGCTGAGGATAATGACTGTACCTGAGTTGCTGTGTTGTCATGATTTACACCAATCATAATACAAACAATTATTTTGCACAAATTTATTTGTGGTGTTCGTGATATCACATTATTATAAGCAATTTAGGTTGAAGATTTACGTTGAAAAAAAAAAAACAATTAAAAAAAGAACCCCTCAGCACATACATACGGGAGTGGTAGGTGCAGACTGGAAGTTTGGGATGATTTCACCTCACCACCATGTAATTAAAAACACCTCACCACCACATAATTCAAAACACCTCACCACCACGTAATTCAAAACAGCCCTCACCACCACGTTATTAAAAACACCTCAGCACCACGGAAACAAAAGTTTGAGGGAGTCGTTCAGTGACGACACAGACACGGCTCAGATATGTTGACATATAGATGAATGACTGTACCTGAGTTGCTGTTTTGTCATGGTTTACACCAATCATAATACAAACAATTCTTTTGCACAAATGTATTTGTAATATACGTGATATCACATTTTATAAACAATTGAAGTTGGGAAAAAAAATTCCCGAAAATATTCCCCCCAAAAAAATAAAATGGAACATTTTTCAAAAAAAAAAAATATCCTTAGGACATACCGACGGGAGAGATATGTGCATACCAGAAGTTTGGTATGATTTCACAAGAGTTCGAGAAAGTAGTTCAGTGACAAGACAAGACAAGACAACACAGACACTGCACAGATATATATATATATATATATATATATATATATATATATATATATATATATATATATATATATATATATATATATATATATATATAACTGTAAGAAATAGTAGAAACTCCAAAGTACGAGCAGGGCGTCTCCTTTGTATTGAATAAATAATCGTTAGATTAAATAAGACGCGGACGTAGCTTCAGGACGTCGATCTTTAATTGTCGACAAGCTTTCGACCAACAAAGGTCTTCTTCTGAGTCTACAAAAACAGCAGGCATGTATATCAGTCAAGTATGTATGGTGATGTGTGTGAGATGTGTGATGTGTGTAGAAAATGCATACAGAAGGAAGAGCCACGCCAAAGTTCACTCACCAGCCCCAAGTTCAACGGAAGTGACCGTTTGCGTTACAGTTAGGGTGCACGTGCATAATATACAAATATAGAGATATACATACATAAACACACAAGCATATATTCATATCCCATTTATATTCATATAATATATTTATATATTTATATAAATGACATTTAAAGGTAGAATGAATGAATGAATGAATGAATGGTGAATGAATGAATGGGTTACGGTTAACAATTTGATTGGGTTGATGTGGGAACATGCTTTAGTCATCAAAAGTAAAAGCACCCACAGCCCCACAACAAAGAAACTAGGATCCCTGGCTTCTATAAATGCACAGCAAACAAATGCATTATTCACAAGCATTTACTAGAAGGAAACAAATTCTGTAGTTCTAGCACTTGACAAAAATTCCCCATCACCTCCTATATGAACTGCAAATCTACATGGGTCATATACCTAATCACTTGCCAAAAGTGCACCAAACAATATGTTGGAAAAACTGAAAATACACTCTACACACGATTTAATAACACCCGGTCAGAAATCAATAACTTCCACACCAGTCAGGGCAAATCTCTACCTTACACGATACACTTTAATCAACCGGATCACTCTATAAATGACATTCAGATCTCTGCCATTGAATCAATCACAAATCGATCACACACCACGATTCTGAAACGTGAGTCCTTTTGGATACACAAACTTCGGACAAAAGTCCCTCATGGCATAAATTTTGATGACTAAAGCATGTTCCCACATCAACCCAATCAAATTGTTAACCGTAACCCATTCATTCATTCATTCATTTCATTCAAGTTAATATTTTGATATAAGCCTTAGAAAACTAACCCTATATAAGTCAATACCTCCAACGACATACCAATGGCCTCTAAAGGTGGTTATATATATATATATATATACATACATACATACATACATATATACATATATATATATATATATATATATATATATATATATATATATATATATATATATATATATATATATATATATATATATATATATATATATACACACACAGACTTGGCATTTAATACGGAATATTTTTTTGTGGGGGTGAACTTACTTTTCAAGATGTCTTAGAACCAAAAGTTCATTGGAATTATGTTGAAATTATTCTAGATTTTGTTAATGTGACCTTTAAAAGAAACAAAAACCACATTTGACATTTCGAAACAAATAAATTGAGCCTTGAAATTGATGTAAACTGATATCGAACTCAATTCATGGACAGTACTGTGTTAAACTTCTGTACGTTTTCCAGAAGTATCTCTATTTTGCACATTAGCCAAAATTTTTTTTAACAAAAACAAAAGTTATATTACGACTGGGATTACGGACAGTAAAATTACATTTCAGTACTTTGTGTAACCCCCACGAGCATTCAGGAGAACACGTACACGTTGACGCATGCTGTTCACGAGATTTGCCAAGGTTTGGACAGGAATCGCTTGCCATGCAGTGACAATAGCCGTCTGCAATTCACATTTCACGCACAGAGGTCGGCTGCTGGTCCAAGTGGTCGATTTGACGCGTTAATTCTGCCCACAAGTTCTCTATCGGATTCATATCCGGGGACATGGCAGGCCACTCCAAATGCTCTCCACCACGGTCAGCAAGAAAGTGTTGGATCATGCGAGCACGATGAGGCCGTGCATTGTCATCTTGGAAGACAAAGTTTCCTCGAAAGGCTGCACGAGCAAATGGAAGCAATGTTTCTTCCAGAATGGCCCTGTACTTGAACTGGTTCAGGTTTCCATTCAGGACAACCAGGACAGTCTTGTGCCCTGCATGAAAAGCAGCCCAAACGGTCTCCCCACCACCTCCAGCTTGCTCTTGGCACTATACAATCTTTGTTGTAAGCTTCATGCACTTGTCTGCGCACTTGGACGCGGCCATCTTGACGATAGACCAGAAATCGAGATTCGTCACTGAAGATCACGTGATTCCATTGTCTTGGCTGCCATTGACGGTGCTCTCTGGCCCACTGCAATCGGCGCTGGCAGTGTTGTCTGGTCAGGCGTGGCTTTCTCAGGGGACGCCTGGCATGATAGCCTGCTTGAACCAGTCGTTGGTTGACTAGCCTTCTGGATACAGGCACATTTGTCAGTTGTTGCCACTCAGCTCTAAGCCGATTAGCTGACTTGGTACGGCCGTTGCGGACTAACCGGTGCAGCTGGCGATCATCCCTCCTTGTGGTTCTGCGGGGACGTCCTGGCCTCGTTATTGGAGTAGGGACACCCCTCTGAGCATTTCGTTTCAGGATCTTTGACACCTGACCTTGAGTGGTGCCCTACTGCCGAGGAATAGCACGCTGTTTCATGCCGTAATTTCGTAAAGCCACCACTCCATGACAAACAGCATTGTCGAGTTGACGGACCATCTCCAGAGGAAGCGGCAATAACTTTTGGAGACGTGCAGCAGTTGTTTTCCACTAATACAGAACGCAACAACCCTTGTATACCCGACTGTGAAGCCAATCATCAAATGCACCTGTCCGTACATTTTCCCACACCACCTGTGATATAATCCTGTTGTTGACTTCTTGCTGCGACAGACAATCAGTGACATGGTTCTTTTACAAATAAAACACCAAAGTGTAAAAGAAACTCACCAGATTGATATACTGAGTTTAGAAAGTAAACCCGTCAAGAAAACAAAAATATTCCATATTAAATGCCAAGTCTGTGTATATATATACATACATATACATACATACATACATACATACATACATACATACATACATACATACATACATACATACATACATACATACATACATACATACATATAATATACCAGCATATTCACCTCATCACATTTTCAGATGTTGAGAATGGCACGTGACGAACTTCCTCCTGCTTTCCATCGTCCTCCATCTGACCATAAATCTGTCTCTCTGTCTCTCTTTGTCTTTCTCTTTGTCTACCAATCACGACAGCATAATTTAACAAGTTTTACTGTGCAGTACTGTACTTTAATAAAATTATTTCATTTCAATTTTTTACTGTCAAAATATGTGTTCGATTGAGTCCTTTAATTATTTGCTTAAGCCAAAAAGGTAATATTGTAGGTGAAAAGTATAACTTCCCACAGCTCATCCAGCCTTATTACCCTGCGCTCGTGAAGAGAAAGGCGGGGTTAAGCATTCGGGTGCATACGTGTGCCGTGTCTGCATTTTTAAACTTCATTTTCTCGGCATCCGTTGATCCGATTGACAAGAAATTTTACCATAGGAGCGCCTCCACCTGTAGGAATTTTTTATTCATAATTATGACGTTGTAGGTCACGTGGTATGGACGCCATCTTGGAAAAACGTTACACCTCTATCTCCCAAACAGCTCAATGGAAAAATAGGAAACATGGCTCATTGTCAAGTACTCACCATGGGGAATAAGATATGTTGATGATGTCATCGGTGCCTTAATTATGACGTCGTAATTCGACAAGTACAATGCATGATCTGATCAGTATGAGGAAAAAAAAATTCCTCTGCAACTGTTACTCCGATTGGCACAAATTTTTCAGAATATGAGGGGCTCCTCCTGTGGAATTAAAAAAATGACAATTATGATGTCATAGGTCACGTGATACAGGCACCATCTTGGAAAAACCGAAAAACGTTGCACCTCTATAATCTCCAAAACTGCTCTATCGAAAATATTGAAACGTGGCTCATTGTAAATAACTCCATATGGGGAATAGGTGTTAACGATGACGTCATTGGTGCCATAATTATGACGTCATAATTCGACAGGGCCAACGCTTAGTCTGATCATTTGAAATTTATTGAGCATGATCTATGCAACAATTATATTAGAGAATATAAATTTATGATGTCATCGCTCACATGGTCTGGCAGCCATATTGGATCAAAAAAAAAAAAGAAACGTTCGAAAACAGAAGAGATGGCTCACACAAGTTGACTGTGCAGGGTAAGTATTCCATGAATACCATCTAGTTCAATTACTGCATTTCTAATGGGAAAATTGATTCAATTTTCACACTTTTCAAGAACGTTCTGTAGTAACAGTAACTGTTCTGTAGTAACATGTCACGCCTTTGAAGAACGCATCCTAGACATAAATTGAGTTATCCCTGTCTGTATATAGTCGAGTCGTTTTGTGTTTAACCTCTGATGGATGACTTCTGTACTACCAGGAGAGACTGCAGATACCCTGCTCGCTCTCCGATACTGTAAGGGCCGCGGAGCTCTTACTGTAGGAATCACCAACACCGTGGGGAGTTCTATCTCCCGTGAGACAGACTGTGGAGTGCACATCAATGCTGGTCCAGAAATCGGAGTGGCCAGTACTAAGGTATGAAAAATTGCCGTTCCCTTATGGTACACACGTTTGCCTAAGTGAAGTGATTGATTTATAACATTGATGAGTAAGATGATGTGTATTTACTTGGCAAAATACTTTTGGGAGAGTGAAGTAGTGTTTGGCAGCGAATGAAGGCAGTGCATGAGCGGTATAATAGCTGGATTTTTTTTTTTTAGGATGGAGTGAGTGGAGTTCTCATTGTTTGCAAATTTTATTACCCCTTGTCACCTTTTCTATTTCCCTTAACCTTAATCCAGTCCTCTTACCCGTGGGTTATTATCCCTGTCCCCTCTCCTCCTTGCTTTTCGTTCATCCTCCTGCTTGACTGTGTCCAGTTGAATCCCTGCCACCCCACTGTCCTTCCCCCCGCCCCCAACTCCCCTGTCATTTTGTTGTCCATACCCTCCATGAACCTCGACTTTACACCCAAAGAAAATAAATACACAAAAACTAGAGTTGCCTTTCTGCTTGTATGTATGTATATATATATATATAATAATAATAATAATAATGCATTTATTTTATATAGCGCTTTTCAGGAAGCCCAAAGACGCTTTGACAGAGTGCAAAACATAATGCATAGCAAAACATAAAAACAATTGCAAAAAAAGAAGAATCAATAGGGAAATATTCAAAGCACAAAGGAGGGAGAAGGAGAGGAGATAGTCAGGGGTTAGATGCTGTGGGTTAAATGTTGAATGCAGTGTTGAACAGGTGGGTCTTGAGTGATGTTTTGAATGTGGTGAGTGAGGAGGAATCTCTGATGGTGTGAGGTAGCGAGTTCCAGAGGGTGGGAGCAGCGATGGAGAAGGCCCTGTCCCCCCAGGATCTAAATTTGGTCCGGATGGGGGGGGGGGGGGGTCAGGAGGTTGGTACCAGCAGAGCGGAGGTTGCGGGTGGGAGTGTGTCTGGAGAGGAGGTCAGCCAGGTAGGATGGGGCCAGGTTATGGAGGGCTTTGTAGGTCAAGAGGAGGATTTTGTACTGGATTCTCTGGGAGATGGGGAGCCAGTGAAGCTTGTAAAGGACGGGGGTGATGTGGTCACGGGTCCGGGAATGGGTGAGTAGACGGGCAGCGGAGTTCTGAATGTATTGGAGTTTATTGGTGATTGTTGAGGGTGAACCATAAAGGAGGCTATTGCAGTAGTCCAGACGGGAAGTGATGAAGGCGTGGATGAGGGTTTCTGCAGCCACGGAGGAGAGGGATGGACGGAGACGGGCGATGTTTTTCAGGTGAAAGAAGGCTGTCTTTGTGATCTGTTTAGTGTATTTGTCGAAGGAGAGGGTTTGGTCAAAGATGATGCCAAGATTCCGGATGTGAGGGGAGGTGGATACTGGGAAACCGTCGATGTTGAGGGCAAAGTTATGGGTGGACTTGGTGAGCGTTTTTGGGCCAATGATGATTATTTCAGATTTATCACAGTTAAGTTTGAGGAAGTTGATTTGAAGCCAGGATTTTATTTCAGTGATGCAGTTTGTCAGGATAGAGTGGGTGGCGGTGGAGATGGACTTGGTGGAGATGAAAAGCTGGATGTCATCGGCGAAGCAGTGGAATTGGAGACCATGACGGCGGATTAAGTGACCGAGGGGGGACAGGTAAAGGATGAAGAGGAGGGGGCCAAGAACTGAACCTTGGGGGACACCTTGGGGGAGGGGAGCAGTAGGGGATTTGCAGTTATTGATGGAGATGAACTGACGTCTGTCAGAGAGGTATGATTTAATCCAAGAGAGGGCAGTGCCGGTAATGTTAAAGGTGGTTTCAAGTCGGGTGAGGAGGATGGTGTGATCGATGGTGTCAAAGGCGGCGCTGAGGTCGAGGAGGATGAGAATGTTGAGGTTGCCAGCGTCAGAGGAGAGGAGAAGGTCGTTGGTGATTTTGAGGAGAGCAGTTTCAGTACTGTGGTTGGAGCGGAATCCGGATTGGAATGTTTCATACAGGTTATTGGCAGAGAGGTGATGTTTGAGTTGAGTGGCTACAGTGCGTTCCAAAACCTTTGACAGAAAGGGTAGGTTGGAGATGGGTCTGAAGTTATTTAGGGTGTCGGGGTTTAGTCCAGGTTTTTTCAGAATGGGGGTAACAGCAGCAATTTTGAGGGATGGTGGGACGATGCCTGTAGACAGGGAGGAGTTTATTGTTGCAATGATAAGTGGAGAGAGAGCAGGAAGGGAGGCCTTGACAAAGCTGGAGGGGATGGGGTCAAGAGTGCAGGTGGCAGTTTTCATTCCGATGAGTTCAGAGAGGTCAGTAGGGGAGACTCGGGAGAATTGAGACAGGGGATGGCAGGATAAGGGGGGGCAGGTGGTTTGAGGGGGAGCGGGTGCGGTGGTGGTCAAGCTGTTGTAGATGTTTTCAATTTTGCGTTGGAAGAATGAAAGGAAGGAGATGCAGTTGTCTATTGTGAATGACTGGGTGGTGGTGTTCAGGGGGCTGAGGAGTTTGTTTATTGTAGAGAAGAGTGCTTTTGGGTTTCCGGAGCCAGAGTGGATAATTTGAGAGTAGTAGGCGGAGCGGGCGCGGGAGAGGGCATCTTTATAGTGTTGTATGTGGTCCTTGTAGGCCTGGGAGTGAACTGTGAGACCTGTTTTATTGCGGAGTCTTTCAAGTTGGCGAGCACGAGTTTTCATCAGGCGGAGTTCAGGGGTAAACCAGGGAGCAGAATGGGTGAAAGAAACTGTTTTGGTTTTTATAGGCACAAGTTGGTCAAGGCAGGAGGAGATACAGTATATCGTTTTATTTTGTGTGTCATCGTGCATTATTGCATTTTAATATGCACCCAGATCCTCAACACTCACGTTATCTCTTCTAGGCTTACACAAGCCAGTTTGTGGCCATGGTGATGTTTAGCCTCATGATGTGTGATGATCGTCTCTCCATGCAAAAGCGACGAAGAGAGATCATCGATGGTCTGCGAATACTCCAAGGTAGCTGCTACTCTCAAACACTTCATTAAAATCTCCCCTTTGTCATTCAAAATATTCCGTATGGGACTTCCTCCTTTCGATTTCTGCATTGTTGTATGATTCACTAGCAGAGTACCTGGGTAGGTCGAGTTTGCGCCTCACTTGCTGTAAAAAAAGTATACTCTGTGTTTTGCAAGAAGACTATAAGTGTTTGCTTGGTGTGTGCTTAAAAGCTTCTCAAAGGTCTAAAGGCGTATTTTCCAATAGTAATTAATGTCTAAGGGGTCAAAATGGTCTAATCTCTCAAGCATGTAAGAAGGGTCTAAAAAGGTCCAACTGGTGTAAAGGGAGTAGAGGGACCTAAGTCAAGGGACTTGTGTAAAGGGTTCGTGGAGTCTAAAGGGAATAAAAAGTCTAAATGATGAAGGGGTCTAAAGGTGTCTAAAGTGTTGAAAGGGTCTGAGGTTTCGAAAGGGATCAAACGGGTTATATATAGTCGAAGGGTCCTAACAGGGTTTTTTGGGGGTCTACAGGGGCTTAATGTTCAAAGGAGTCTTGGGGTTCTAAAGGGTCGATGGAGTGTTTAGGGGTCTAAGGGCCCTAACAGGGTCTAAAGGGTTCTAAATGGTATAATAGTAACTTAAGAGTCTTGGGCATCTTGGGGGGTCATAAGGATCTTGTGCGGTTCCAGTGAATGGAGGTTATGTTTTCACCCATGTCTGTCTGTCTGTCTGTCTGTCTGTTTGTCTGTCCGTTTGTGAACAAAATATCTCAAAAATTTGTGGACTGATTCGGACTAAATTTGGCAGAGAGGTAGCGTATGTGACAAGGACGAAATGATTAGATTTAGGTGAGGATTCGGATCCGGCTACTATATTTTAAGTGATTCTTCACCATTGGGAGATAGGGCCTAAAACTATGCATAGCAGGATATCTCAGAGTTGTGGATGGATTTAGACAAAATTTGTTGGACAGGTTGTGTGTCTGACAACGAAAAATCAATTCAATTTTGGTGAAGATCCAGATCTGGATACAGCTAGTATAATTTTTTAATAGATTGTTCACCATTGAGTTGTATGGCTCTCTACTGAGTGTCGTTCTAGTTATTACTTGCAAAATCGAAGATTTCGGTTGGTCGGTTGTCGGAGTCCAATCGAAACCAAAGTCGTTGCGTTTGTTATTCTGTTTGTTTGTTTGTCTGTTTGTCACTTGCCTACAGGTTACAATTCCAAACTGATCATCATGGACTTCACCAATTTGTAAAGGTCGTCACAATTGAGAGGCCTATTCATTTTGAGGTCAAAGGTCATCTGGAGGTCAAATTTCTAAAATCGCTATTTTTCATCCGATTGACTTGAAAATTGCACAGCATTTGTAGATCGAGTAACTAAAATAGGAAACCAACTAATTTTGAGGTCAAACGGTCAAAGGTCGACTCAAGGTCAAACCTCCAAAATCATCCATTTTTATCAGAAAAATCATACATTTTCATCTGATTGACTTGAAAATTTAACAGCATTTGCATAGTGCCTCACTGAATTGAGAAACCAACTATTTTTGTGGTCAAAAGATCAAACAGAGGTTAACTCTAGGTCAAACTTCTAAAATCATCAATTTTCATCTGAAAAATCATCACTTTTCATCCTATTGACCTGAGCTTTGATCAAGGTCGTCAATTTTAATCTTGATGAAATGGATCAATGGAAACCTTTTCTTGGAGGGGGGGGGGGGGGGGTGAATTTTGCAAGTATCGTGCTCTGCATGACGTGTTCTTGTTTAAATGTTTATAGAGGCTTATTGAGGTTTATCTTGTTTATAGGGAAGAGGGGGTTTATAAATATTTTCTTCACTCTTGGGAAAGATCAGCAGAGGCACCTTGTATTGCGTGTCGCTGACCGAAATGTTGTCATTCTTTGTTCAATTAAAGGTTTTTTTTAACTCAATATGGATTTATATATTTGGGGGAGAAAAAGAGGTAGCATTTGGTTATTGCTTTATATATAATATTGTTAGCATCACTTGTGCTGGTGAAAAGGAAGTGTTGTGAGAGTTGTAATGCACAGCATGTTGGTGCAGATCAAATTCGCCAGGTTCTTGAGCTGAATGAGCAGATCCAGGTTCTCGCACAAGAGCTCACCTGTGAGCGTTCCCTGCTGGTCATGGGTCGTGGATACAACTACGCAACGTGCCTAGAGGGTGCCCTGGTACATGCAGCCCCAGACCCTGCACCACACGCACCTCTCTCCCCCTTTATCTGTACTAATGTTTGATGTATAATCACTTTTACTTGCTGCAATGCTCTTTTGATGTCATGTGGTTAAAACCGTGATCGCATTAATTTGGTCATTAGTGGATTTAATCTCACAATAAGCAGATTTTAAATAATACTTGTTACCTCCGCCACCGAAGGTGGATGGGGGTTATGTTTTCACCCCTGTCTGTCTGTTTGTCTGTGAACCAGATATCTCAAAAAGTTGTGGGTGGATTCGGACGAACCTTGGTGGAGAAGTTGCGCATGTGACTAGGAAGAACTGATTAAATTTTGGTGAAGATTCAAATCTGAATCCGGATCAGAGAATTTTTTAAGTGATTCTTCACCATTGAGTGATTGGGCGAAAAGCGATATATAACATGATATTTCAAAAAATTATGGACCTGTTATGGCTAAACTTGGTGGATGAGTTAGTTAAATGTCAAGAACAAGCTGATTAGATGTTGGTGCAGGTCCGAATCCAGGTCCGGCCTATCGGATAGACTGTTCAGCCTGGTGGAAGTATGCGCTCTATTGAGTGCCGTTCTAATTTATTTTGATACTATACGACTCAGAACAGCTCAAGTGGTCAACCTGATGACAAACTTTTGCTTTATTTCATTGGTTGCATCATAGAGAAACGGCAGAGAAAAGCCTAAGTGAAAGCTCTATTCTTTTTCTATAAAAAAATGATCCATTTCTAAATTTAACTTGATTTTTTTGAAGTATATAAGTCTCGTAGTGGAGCTGCCACACACATCTCACACACATTAACATGCAGACGGACACACAACAACACAGGACTGTTAAACAAACAGTCACTGAACTGGGGAAGTGCCGTCACATCCTGCCAGCTGCAGATATGCACGGTACCAGCTGAGTACCAGCGACGTCACCACAATGGCGTTACCTTTCTCACTACTCAGCGGGGCATTTCGTAAGGAGGAATTTCCTCCTCCCCCATGGATGCCAACCGATGTCTGTTTGTCCGTGCTCTTATCTTTTAAATGCTGAACATCAAGCAGGAACCATTTTAAAGTCTTTGGTACGAGTCTGTCGGTTGTTGAACCGCCCAACCTCCCAGACTGGGATCGCACCCTCTAACCACTGCACCATCAAGTCTGTTTATCATTATTATTATTATTTGGTTAAAAACAACTTTTGGAGTTTTGAATAAACCAATTTTTAGTTATGTAAATCCTCCTTTACCCTTCTTAACCTTTAAGCATATTCTCCTTGAGTCGTGCATGCTATGCGGACCTGATGCCGTACTTGATTCCCTCCGTATGCCGTGCATATCTGCAGCAAGGGTACGACTGCTGTTTTGTGCTGTTACTTGCACCATAATTGGCAGTGAAATTTGATGCTTTGACAGGGTGATCTCCAGCAGATTGTTGCATCTCTTATTCCAATGGCGCGTGGCATGCGCCTCCATTAAAGTGGTGATTAGCACATGGCACTGTCAGTTCATTTAGGGGCCCAGATTAGGGCTTCTTTGCTCTCCTCCACACCCCCTCTCCTGCATATGAGCAAGCACATCTGTTTTCTTCTCTTCAGTCTGACCAAGGCGTAATTAGATAAGAAGTGATGGTACATAAAAAAGACATTAGGTGAGCAAGTAGAACAAGGGAAAAAACAAATGCATCATGTAAAAACAAAATGTGGAAGAATGAATTTTAACAAGGAAGGAAATATTTTGGGAAACAAAGATTTCAATTTTCTTCCTTTCTCTTTCCTCTTTGTGCCTGGAATTTGACGAGCCGTGTTATTTGGTACGTCTCCTTCAAATTGCAGAAAATCAAGGAGATCACTTACATGCATTCTGAGGGGATCCTTGCCGGGGAGCTCAAGCACGGTCCTCTGGCATTGGTCGATAAAATGATGCCAGTCATCATGATTATTGTGAAAGATCCAACATATGTCAAGTGCCAGAATGCGCTGCAGCAGGTGGTGGCTCGCCAGGTAAGAAATTTTTGCCAATTTGGCATTTACTTCGAGGCTCTTGCCCTAGCTCTGGACCATTGGGTCTTGGCTCATGGTTATGGAAGTTTGTTCAATTGCTGCTCAATGTTTCCTCTGTACGATCATAAATGGGTATTTTCAGTGTGCACCGAGGTTCATTGTGGAACCGGTAATATTTTGGATGTTGGTGAGATTCACATTCTCCCTTTTCTTCTGAGTGTTGTTTACCGAGCTTGACTTTAATCTTGCAACCTCAAGGGACATCCTATCCTGATTTGTGAACGTAACGACGAGGAGAGCTCAAAGCATGCGTATCGCACAATCGAGATTCCTCACACCCAAGACTGCTTGCAGGGAATACTGTCGGTCATCCCACTGCAGCTGCTCTCCCTGCACCTGGCGATTCTCCGGGGCTACGATGTGAGGGCATGCATTCACACCCACGCGCTGTACCTTAGCTATCCATCTTACAGCATGGGACACCATTAGGGGTTTGAATGGAAATGCGTCTGTGTGCAAATCTGTCGTGATTGTACTTGTTCATCCTCTACGTTACCTTCCTTGCACTTTGCTGGCTAGCTGGACCTTTGTGTCCAGCAACATGGCCCATATACTTGTGTTGTAGATGGTTAAATGGAACTTGCTTCTGTGTCTCATATCTACTACTGTGGTTTACATTAAGAACGTAGTTGTGGACTATGTTGTGTTGTGGGGGAATCACAGCAGTTGGTTGCTGACAAAAGTGCTCTCCATGTTTGTTTATTTGTAGGTTGACTTCCCAAGAAACTTGGCGAAATCGGTGACCGTAGAATGATCCGCTCCATGTCCGAGGCTCCTGCATTCGATGCTCGCATCTCAATGAAATTGTCTTATCACTTCCTTTCAACTACAATCGCTCGTCCCACATTAGGACTTTCCGATGCTTTGCTGTTGGTTTTTTTATATTTTATTATTATATCAGAAGCGTCTCTTCTTCTTTCTGCAGTCACAGGGTCTTCTACAAATCCATGAAGTTCTGGGCACGGTTGCTGTGCAGCGATGGACATCTTTAGTAACGTGGCATACGTGGGTGTTCCTTCATTTTCTACTGAGCTCAAATCTACACATTTTTCTTCTCTGTTCCATATTTTAGCCTCTAAATCTTTTTGGTTATTTTTTTGTTTAATGTGACTTCCAAAGGTTGTTTATTTCTAAGGTTTATTCCTTCATTTACAGAGGGGTGCTTCTTTAGTAAATTTAGGATGCTGCTCTCTATGTCTGGCTTTCTCAGTCGGGTTTACATGGCATATATCATACTTTGATACACTTTATCATCATCATGTACTAATCTAGCTTTTCCGCTCTTTGTTAGGGGATATATACCGATGTATGGAAACATCTGCTAACGCTTTTAACGACGAAGGAAACTATTATTGTTTTCCTCTCACGACTGGAAAACATCGAGTAATTATTATTTTTCTGTCGGTTGAACTGAAATCCTTTTGTGAGTTTAAAATGTATATTTTTATGCCTGTTTGGTCTCGGCTCATAAATTGTGAATTAAGAAGAGGATTATTGAGGGACGTTGTAAACGTGACGTCTGGCCTCTTGTAGAGCAATGCTGCCATGCGTTGTCTCCTCGAAAAACAAAACCGGAACAAGAGAGTGCTGAAGGACATTGTTTTACTGCATGTGGTACAATGTTAACGGTGACTGTGAAAATGTATTTTCTCAATTGATCAAAGGTATGTTTCAATTGATGCAGCACCTGAGATGATCGAGATGAGATACACCGGATGTTGGAAAACAGGTAGTGGAGAAACTTTCCCACTCTCCTGTACCATAGTGCTGCTTGGTTTGTGGGCCATGGGGTTTCTCCAAGAGTTAATCACCAAACTAGACTGGTTTATATACACGAGTACTATCCTTGTTGATCCTGGTCAATGTTACAAGTTTTTATTTTGTGCATTCATATGTCGTCCATTGGGTCCTGTGACTGTTACTTTACTCCCTGAGTTGTGCTTTTGTTCTTACTACTGCTGTGTGAAAGCTTTTGTGTGTTTTTGCTTTAGGGCTCACATTCCGTGGATATTTTGTGAAAGCAAAATCCAAGGCCTAGTAAAGTACTGTATGGTAGAGTGCTCACATAGATTCCCTATGGAAATGCACACTGATGTAAAGCTTACCTTCCCAATGGCATTCCCTGGATCTATTTATCAGTGTAACTTTCTAAAATCACAGATTGAGGGAAATGTTTATTATATTTGATTTGGACCACGCCCACTTAACGAGCTTCAATGTAATTCTACTCAATGGTGAAGGATGGTTTTGTTTACAAACACTTGATCATTTAACCCCTTGGATTGTTGGACTTTTAGATATAAACTTCCTGGGTTTGTTATTTTTAACACTATTATTATTATTATTATTATCGTTACTGGAATCTGGTTCATTGTCATTTTGTTATTTTAAAAGAAATTACTGAGTTTTGGGGAGTTTTGATTTGTTACGAGGAAGGCTATAGGCATCGTTGTAAAGCGGTGGAAGTAGTATATGGTTAACCATTATTTATCTATTTCTACATTTGATTTTGTTCCACACATATATTTTCATTTTGGTGAATGTTACTTGTGAAGGTTTGAAGAAGGATTGCTAGTACTGTATAACATTCATGGTGTAAAAGGTGTTTGTTTTCTTTTATTAACACGTATGATTTGTCACTTTGTGTGAAGCGGACATCCATGAGACGGCTCGTTATTGAGGACATCCATGAGACTGCTCGTTATTGCATCGACATCCATGAGATGGCTCGTTATTGTATGGACAATCCATGAGACGGCTCGTTATTGAGGACATCCATGAGACGGCTCATTATTGAGGACATCCATGAGACGGCTCGTTATTGAGGACATCCATGAGACGGCTCGTTATTGTGAGGACATCCATGAGATGGCTCGTTATTATATCGACATCCATGAGATGGCTTGTTTTTGTGTGGACAATCCATGAGACGGCTCGTTATTGAGGACATCCATGAGACTGCTCGTTATTGCATCGACATCCATGAGATGGCTCGTTATTGTATGGACAATCCATGAGACGGCTCGTTATTGAGGACATCCATGAGACGGCTCGTTATTGAGGACATCCATGAGACGGCTCGTTATTGTGAGGACATCAATGAGATGGCTCATTATTATATCGACATCCATGAGACGGCTCGTTATTGTGAGGCCATCCATGAGACGGCTCGTTATTGTATGGACATCCATGAGATGGCTCGTTATTGTATGGACATCCATGAGTCGGCTCGTTATTGTATGGACATCCATGAGACGGCTCGTTATTGTATGGACATCCATGAGATGGCTCGTTATTGTGAGGACATCCATGAGACGGCTCGTTATTGTGAGGACATCCATGAGTTAGCTCGTTATTGTGAGGACATCCATGAGATGGCTCGTTATTGTGAGGACATCCATGAGACGGCTCGTTATTGTATGGACATCCATGAGACGACTCGTTATTGTATGGACATCCATGAGATGGCTTGTTATTGGATGGACATCCATGAGACGGCTCGTTATTGTATGGACATCCATGAGATGGCTCGTTATTGTATGGACATCCATGAGATGGCTCGTTATTGTGAGGACATCCATGAGACGGCTCGTTATTGTGAGGACATCCATAAGATGGCCCGTTATTGTATGGACATCCATGAGATGGCTTGTAATTGTATGGACATCCATGAGATGGCTCGTTATTGAAGACATCCATGAGACGGCTCGTTATTGTGCGGACAACCATGAGACGGCTAATTATTGTGCGGACGTCCATGAGACGGCTTATGTACGGACATCCATGAGACGGCTTGTTATTGTGTTTTCCACTACACGTTAAATTGAATCATGGAGTTTGTAACCCCTCCAACCCCTCCCCTCTCCGCTTGGCCCTCCTCCTCACTTCTCACGTTCAAACAGGCCTGTACCTTCAAGTTTAAATCTTCATTAACATGGCATGGATGTAAAATCTGCTATATAATGTGATTTTGTGTATTTTCAAACTTCTATCTTTCTACTTTCTGCAATAAAAATGGTGAACAGGTGCAATATTTTTGTTTATTCATTTGATTTGCTTGTTTCTTGTTTTTATCCCTTTTTTTAGAAATGAATGGATATACTGGTACCAGGAATTTGCATATAGGAGACCATTCGGCCCATCATTCCTACACTATATCTATACCACATTAATTTAATCTCTACTTAATTTCACTAGAGGGTGGGGGAATGGGTGGGTTAGGGGGAGGGGAAATATTCCTTTTATATACATGTAGGGGAGCATGGTGCTATTATTTTTGTCTGTATTGTTACAGTTTCTGGGGGGTCGACAGGTGGGTTTCATGAGGGGGCGGGGGGAGAGGAGGTTTCTCGGACCCACTTCCCTGACCTCTGAAGCTGATAAGCCACGGATACCTTCGCGGTCCGACGGGTTGTAAAGCAACTGCGGATTCCGGTTGAAGCAGTTAAACCGAGCAGGGTCCTCGTGCCCAACTATCGCATTATCTTATCGATGGTTTAGCTATCCTAATTGGGGAACCACGGTCAACTTCCCACCTCGTATACTTATTAGGGTACAGCCGAGTGGAACCACAGGTGGGTATTGCCTATTTAGCACAGCAAATCAGTGGGGTACAACGTCTTGTCTATTTATTCCGTATGCTATATCGAACCAATGAAGGAAAAGACAACCAAGCAGGTTTGGAATATTTTACCACCAGTTCAACGAGGCATGTACGTATAGGCACAGTTATTACATGCAAATATTCACAAGGCACATACAAACAATAGAAACACAAGAAAAGTATTAACTCCCAGCACAGAAGTTCCCCTTACACAATTTTAATTATCTAGGAACAGACAGACACGCCATACACACTCGAGGAAAGTAGAGAGAAGGAGATAAAGATCGGGGGTTTGTGTCGGCCCCTGGCTCACCCCAAGCAAACAGGTGGCCTTGCGTCAGTCAAAAGTTAAGGGGATGGTGAGGAGGAAGGGAAACACGGTACATTTGGTGGTGCATTGTCAGAAATGTGTGTGTGTGTGTGTTTGGAGCCTCCGTGCCCGAAGACCGCTTGCTGAGTTTGCCCTTGGAACCACTTTGGTCAGCCTGGTGTTGGCGCACTCATCCAGGCAATAATTCGTAATGGCAGGTTCGTCCAACTGCTCATGGTTCATCTGGTAGCATCAATAAGGCTGCAGGAAGGCAGTTTTTCAGAAGGCGGTGGCTGCATTCACTCACTCGTCCAGGCCTTTATTGAGCTTGGAGCAAGGCGTGGCAAAGGCGATGGAGGCACCCTCTTACCTGCTTGTGTTACGTCTCCATTGGCCCGGCAGGTCAGCTCCACTGTGTCCGTGCGCCCGAGCCACGCCCCAAGAGCATAGCGATAGCATTTCCGACAGTAGTGTTGAACACATAGGCACTGCCTTGCCCAATGACGGCCACTGGCAGTGCTAATGTCGGCTTCAAATGTATGTGGTTGTGTGGATAGTTGCAGGAGACAAAATAGGGAAAACATAGGGCATCGGGAAAAAGGATTCAAAGGGATTAGGGATGGGAGGTACTGGAATGGATTAAACAAATATTTACAGTGTGTGAGTGGTAAAGGGTGAAGGCTTTTAGGGAAGCATGGGGAATAGAGGTTTAGAAGCGAAAGGGTGAGGAATTGGGATGGATGGAAAGCTGACGGCAGGATGCATGTATGTGTGAAGGATGGATGGAAGGGGGGAAATTTCCAGAAGGTGGGGAATCACAATGGGGATGGAATACTCACAACGCATTTTCCCCATCCCTTATACGGGTGGTAGGTGAAGGTGACATGACTAATCACATTTACTAAAGAAATACTCGTAATGTGGGGTTTCTGCTATTTTTCAGTTATATGTATACACAAAGAATTAAGTTAAGCACCCCCCCCCCCGTTTTTTTACAACCTCGCACATTACAAGTTTGTTGTCGTCAAAACAGTGTAATATACCCATGATATTGCTATATTTTCTGGAGAAGTGATATTATGGTCACATAAAAACATAACAATCATGCCGTTTTCAATATTTTATTCTGAATAATTTAAGGTGAAATTTTTTGGGAATTTTAGGCATATTTTCACCTCAATTTAAGTATGGAGCTATAGGTCCATCACGGACAGTGTGGATGACGTTTATGTTTTCTAACGTACAGTCATTGTTCTGAGAAGACCTCTAGCGATCTTTGCGTCAATAACGTGTGTAGGACCCACGTGATCGGATCACTGACTCAACCAATCACTTTTTTTCACTTTGATCACTCAATTTCATCAATGGATAATTGCTAATGTCATACCAATCATTATTTGATCTCACATACCTTAGAATATATGCCAATGTATACATATACACAAAGAATATATATTAGGGGGTGCTTACCTTAATTCGTTGTGTAGGGGTGCTTAACTTAATTCTTTGTGTATATATACCGTGCATTCAGAAAGTATTCAGACCCCTTCACTTTTTTCACATTTTGTTATGTTGCAGCCTTATGCTGAAATCGTTTAAATTCATTTTTCCCCTCATGAATCTGCACTCAATACCCCATAATGACAAAGAGAAAACAGGATTTTAGAAAGTTTTGCAAATTTATTAAAAAGAAAAAACTGAAATATCACATTGACGTTATTCATACCCTTTGCTACGACACTTGAAATTTAGCTCAGGTGCCTCCCATTTCTCTTGATCATCTTTGAGATGTTTCTACACCTTGATTGGAGTCCACCTGTGGTAAATTCAATTGATTGGACATGATTTGGAAAGGCACACACCTGTTTATATAAGGTCTCACAGCTGACAATGCATATCAGAGCAAAAACCAAGCCATGAGGTTGAAGGAACTGCCTGCTGAGCTCAGACAGGATTGTGTTGAGGAACAGATCTGGAGAAACCTACAAAAAAAATTCTGCTGCATTGAAGGTTTCCAAGAGCACAGTGGCCTCCATAATTCTTAAATGGAAGAAGTTTGGAACAACCAGGACTCTTCCTAGAGCTGGCCGCCCGGCCAAACAGCAATCGGGGGAGAAGGGCCTTGGTAAGAGGTGACCAAGAACTCGATGGTCACTGGTGGTGGTAGTGCAGATGGTGCAACAAGAGGTGCTGAGATCGAGAGAGAGAAGAGTGGAGAAGGAGACCGATGGGCGAGAGGTGTTGTTTGGCAGAGGGCCAAGTGGTAAGAGGTGGAAAGCAAGAGGGCTGTTAAATGCTTGATTGGCAGTTAGTGGCAGATTTATAGCCACAATTGGGATTCCCAGAGGAGATCTGCATGACAAGGTTGCGGCCTGACATTGTCATCTCGTCAGGTGCAACAAGGCCGGCATCTTGGGGGAATTGTCAGTACCTTGGGAAGAGAACATGGAGGAGGTGCACGAGAGGAAGGTACAGTGAGCTGGAGGCAGAGTGTCGGGAGAAGGGTTGGCGAGTTTCACGGCAGAAATTTGAGATTGGGTGTAGTGGGTATATTGGGAATTCCTTATGCATTTATTGCTCGACTTGGGAGTGTGTGGAACAGAAAGGAGGAGGATGTGTGAGGGAGTGGCCTAGGCTACCTTGAAAGCCTCACTTTGCATTTGGAGGAAGTTTATGGAGGCACGTCGAACAGTTGTTGTTTCGTATGCAGCCTGTGGCCGCTGGTTGCATAATTTCTCTGGAAGCCTCGCCTCCTACTCTCTCACCTCCTACTCTCTCATCTCCTACTCTCTCACCTCCTACTCTCCCACCTCCTACTCTCCCACCTCCTATGCTCTCACCTCCTACTCTCCCACCTCCTACGCTCTCACCTCCTACTCTCATCTCCTACGCTCTCACCTCCTACTCTCACACCTCCTACGCTCTCACCTCCTACTCTCCCACCTCCTACGCTCTCACCTCCTACGCTCTCACACCTCCTACTCTCTCATCTCCTACTCTCTCACCTCATACTCTCTCATCTCCTACTCTCTCACCTCTTTGTGCCGCTGATGTAGTTCCTCAATTACCAGGCTGGGATAACAGGAAAGTACCAAATCGTTAGTTACAATATGTAAACACAATAATTAGTTATACACTCCTACGCTCTCACCTCCTACGCTCTCACACCTCCTACTCTCTCATCTCCTACTCTCTCACCTCATACTCTCTCATCTCCTACTCTCTCACCTCTTTGTGCCGCTGATGTAGTTCCTCAATTACCAGGCTGGGATAACAGGAAAGTACCAAATCGTTAGTTACAATATGTAAACACAATAATTAGTTATTTGAATGCTCAGATCTTGCAGGGACTTCCGGTGGTTGCTTTTTGAGCTCGAGGATGGGACGGGAGGATGGGACGGGAGTGTGGTTTGGAGGTGCTTAAACGCTCGCTCGCTTTGGAGTAATTTATGCTGTACGGTTCGGGATTGAATACATTGCCCTTGGAAGAAACCCGCCTCCTGGTCCTTTGGTTCTTCTATTTATATGTGACATCCACGAATATAAATCGGGTGTTGTACTGGTGGCAGCGGTGATTTTGGATGCGGAAAAGGGACAGTTTTTTCAAATCCTCAATAACTATGGTACCAATGCCTTGCCTTACCTCAGGAAACTGTGGACTGTTTGGTCACCTTACAGTGAAGGACGATGTCCTGTGTCGACAGATCCGCCATTCACCCTCTCGAAGTGATGTATCACATGTGGTGATCCCAAAGTCTTTAATTCCCCAAGTGCGACAACGTGTCCATGGACATCCCATATCTGGACACTATGGCGACTCCAGAACATAGCATGAAGCTACGCAGTCATTTTATTGGCCTTGTATGTCTGTTGACATTTCAGACCATTGCCAATGATGTCCAGCGCGTCAATCGCGAAGGTCTCCTGTGCCTCGGCACCAGACCCCTTTGGTGCCCATTTCACCCTTGAGGCCCTTTCAGATAATTGCTGCTGTTTTAACAGAGTTTCCCACATCGTTACGTGCTAGTTGTCATGGATCTTTATTCCAGGTTTGTAAATCTTTACCCTCTACGAGACCAAACATCTGAATCAGTAGCTCACTGTATTTTTGAGCAGTACATCCGTCAACATGGAGTCCCAGAGGCCTTGCATTCGGATCAAGGCAGACGGTTTGATTCAAACTTGATCAAGCATCTCTGCTCTCACCTGGACATTCACAAACTCTGAACGTCAGCATATCACCCACAACGTGATGGAGCCGTCCAACGTACATTACAATCGTACCATGAAGGACGAACTGGCCAAAGCCTTGTTTCACAGAGGAATGGAATGGGATGAACATCACCACCCAGGTTGAGGTGGCCTACAACACGACGACTCATGCCAGCACAGGCTTTACTTCCTTTTATCTGGCACATGGACATGAAGCCCATTTACCTCTCCAGGTTCTTCTGAAGAACACTCAGCCAGGGACATCTCCAACACCTGGGACACCAGCCGATTATGCAGCTTCGCTCAAATAAAGATTACAAAAGGCTTTTCAGGAAGTTTCTCGATTCAATGTGAGAGCAGAACAACAGCAAATGTTGTCCTGTGATAAACGCCTCAAGTCAACTTACCACGTGGGGGACTTGGTGCTTGTGGACGATCCAGCTAACTATCGCTACAAACTTGCTCTACGCTGGGTTGGCCCCTACAAAGTGTTTCACCCCAACTCTGTGTCAAAAGAGCATCTTCCAGTGAACTTTGAAATCCAAGAGCTTTCAATCCCAAAGGCCAAGACCAGGATTCTGCACTATAATCACCTGAAGCCTTACTTCACATAGACTGCAAGCTCATTGGTGTCTGCCCCTAGGCCCCAACCTTCAGTGACCACACCACCACCATTGACTGCTTTGGCTGGCTTCTTGCCTCCACCCAGGCCACAACCTCAATATCAACAGGGATAATATGGGATGCTGCCTGAGCCACCCAGACCTCAAACGATCTGGGACAATGAACAAGGACGTCGTGCCTCACCTCTTACTCTCACACCTCCTACTCTCACACCTCCTACTCTCTCACCTCCTACTCTCTCACCTCCTACTCTCTCACCTCCTATTCTCTCACCTCCTACTCTCATACCTCCTACTCTCCCACTTCCTACTCTCACACCTCCTACTCTCCCACCTCCTACGCTCTCACCTCCTACTCTCTCACCTCCTACTCTCACACCTCCTACTCTCACACCTCCTACTCTCTCACCTCCTACTCTCTCACCTCCTACTCTCTCACCTCCTACTCTCTCACCTCCTATTCTCTCACCTCCTACTCTCATACCTCCTACTCTCCCACTTCCTACTCTCACACCTCCTACTCTCTCACCTCCTACTCTCTCACCTCCTACTCTCTCATCTCCTACTCTCTCATCTCCTACTCTCTCATCTCCTACGCTCTCACCTCCTACTCTCACACCTCCTACGCTCTCACCTCCTACTCTCTCATCTCCTACGCTCTCACCTCCTACTCTCACACCTCCTACTCTCTCATCTCCTACTCTCTCACCTCATACTCTCTCATCTCCTACTCTCTCACCTCCTACTCTCACACCTCCTACTCTCACACCTCCTACTCTCTCACCTCCTACTCTCACACCTCCTACTCTCTCATCTCCTACTCTCTCACCTCATACTCTCTCATCTCCTATGCTCTCACCTCCTATGCTCTCACCTCATACTCTCACACCTCCTACTCTCACACCTCCTACTCTCTCACCTCCTACTCTCACACCTCCTACTCTCTCACCTCCTACTCTCACACCTCCTACTCTCTCATCTCCTACTCTCTCACCTCATACTCTCTCATCTCCTATGCTCTCACCTCCTATGCTCTCACCTCATACTCTCTCATCTCCTACTCTCTCACCTCCTACTCTCACACCTCCTACTCTCACACCTCCTACTCTCTCACCTCCTACTCTCACACCTCCTACTCTCTCATCTCCTACTCTCTCACCTCATACTCTCTCATCTCCTATGCTCTCACCTCCTATGCTCTCACCTCATACTCTCTCATCTCCTACTCTCTCACCTCCTACGCTCTCGCCTCCTACTCTCCCACCTCAGAGCTGTAGATAGATCTCCATCTACGGCTCTGTCCCACCTCACCAACACCCACCACTACTACTGTCGCCTTCGAAGCCAGAACCGCTTCATGATTCGCCTGTTTCAAGGAGGGCAGCACCTGTTCGACCTCAGTGTCAGACACACTTACCTCACAATTTGAAGGACTTTGTATTGGACTAATTATGTTGTTGTTTTGTTTTCTTGTTGAGTTGTAATATTGGTTTATGCTGAAAACTGTTGTTTCTTCCAGATTAAGAAATAAGGACATTTCTCGATGGTAAGGGGAGTAATATGTACCACAAGAGTTAGTTAGTTATAATATGTAAACACAATAGTTAGTTAGTTGTAATATGTAAACACAATAGTTAGTTAGTTATAATATGTAAACACAATAATTAGTTAGTTATTTGAATCTTCATGAAGGGACTTCCGGTGGTTGTTTTTTGAGCGCGAGGTTGCGACGGAAGTGACGCCTTGAGGTGTTTGAACGCCTGGGGTGTGTCGTGTGTGTGCTGCGCTCTCTTTGGAGTAATTTGTGCTCTTCGGTTCGGAATTGAACTCGCTGCCCTTGGAAGAAACCTGCCTCCTGGTCTTTTTGGTTCATATATTTATATGTAACATCCACGAATATAAATCGGGTGTTTATATAGTAGTGATTGAGAATGGAAGAGAAATGGAAGTCTTTATAGTTGTTGTTAGAGCAGTGTATGTTATGAGGATAGTGTAGGGGTTACCACGCATCTTTCATAACGCAACTCACTCTTCAGGGGGCGTGGCTCCAACAACCGAGCGCACGCCACGCCCATACAATCAATAGCCCCACTGGTCCCGTGCCTGTGGATTATGTCCCAATGGGGGTAACCCCCACACTAGTTGGTTGGTTGTGTGTTTTTGCGCGCGTGTGCGCGTGTGTGTGTGTGTGTATATACATGTCAGTATTTGTGTGTGTGTGTGTGTGTGTGTGTGTGTGTGTGTGTGTGTATATACATGTCAGTATTTGTGTGTGTGTATACATGTCAGTATTTGTGTGTGTGTGTGTGTGTATGTGTGTGTGTGTATACATGTCAGTATTTGTGTGTGTGTATACATGTCAGTATTTGTGTGTGTGTATACATGTCAGTATTTGTGTGTGTGTATACATGTCAGTATTTGTGTGTGTGTGTGTGTATACATGTCAGTATTTGTGTGTGTGTGTGTGTGTGTGT
>NC_136268.1:155578686-155611186 GCF_964187855.1 Myxine glutinosa
CTGGAGTCACCGCTCATGCTTGAGGAACTTTCTCTTGCCCTTAAAAGCCTGGACAGAGGGAAATCACCTGGCCTGGATGGTCTGCCAGTGGAGTTCTTCGAGAAATTTTGGGACTTGATTGGACCTGAATTGCTTCTGGTTTTCCTGGAGAGCTTGAAGAAGGGTGAACTTCTACTGAGCTGCAGGAGAGCCGTGCTTACATTGCTTCCTAAAAAAGGAAATGTATTGCTCATATCACAGTGGAGGCCAGTGTCCTTATTGTGTACGGACTATAAAATTTTCTCAAAGGCTTTGGCCTTGCGTCTCTCACCCCTACCAGGAGACATTATACACATGGACCAGACTTATTGTGTTCCTGGTCGCAATATTCAGGATAATATCTCTGTTGTCCGAGATGTCATTGAAATCTGTGAGACTAATTATGAAAGTTGTGGCTTGATCTTCCTCGACCAGGAGAAAGCTTTTGACTGTTTGTCATACATATCTTTTTGAAGTGCTAAAATGTTTTGGTTTTGGACCTCTCTTTCTATCCCATATACAATTATGTTATTCAAACATATCGGCTATCTTAAAGATAAACAATGAACTTGTACCCCCCTTTTGTGTTGGGAGAGGGGTAAGGCAGGGCTGCCCTCTGTCAGGAATTTTGTACGCTTTATCCCTTGAGCTCCTCTTAAATACCTTTCAGAAGTCCTTGTCTGGTGCTACTTTTGGAACCCACCCCTCAAAAAGCATTACTTATGCAGATGACATCTGTGTCTGCATCAGACAGTCAGAAGACGTTGATTTGATGATGAGTGCATTGGATCTCTTCAGCAGGGCATCATCGGCCAAGATAAATTGGACAAAAACAGAAGCGTTGTGGCTTCAACCCTCTACCTACCCCTTGTGCAGATTTGACTTTTTGTCAGTTTGACTTTTTGTGTGATTAATGTTAGCTCTTTCACGAGCCTCGATCTTGTATACAAGAAAAAGAAAAAACATTAAAAAAAACAAGCGATTCGATTTTGGTTGAGGTCCACATCCACGTCTCACGCATATATATATATCATTCTGCAAGTCATTCTGCTGTTTTGTGTCACTGTGTGTACCGCAATGAGCATAGAGAAAATAAAGAAAACCAGAGAATTGTCCGAGGAGATCAGACACAAGATTGTAGCCAATCATGGACAATCTCAAGGCTACAAGTCCATCTCCAGATATAGTGGGGGGGCCAATGTAGCAGATTGAAATGCCCGGTGAAATTGCTTGTTAATTTTTGGACACTGGTTGGGCTGTCTTTAGGGATGATATAAGTTCTAGAAAAAATATGTCTCCAATTGTTTCAAGTTCTTTATGGCGGCCATTTTGGATTTTCAAAATGGCGGATGTCGAAAACGTAAAATTCCATTATCTTGGCTTCTAAATGACCTAGAGTTTCGATTCTGGTGTCCAGTTGTACATTTTTGGGGATAGAGAATTGAATGAAACCTTCTTTAATAACCTACAAGGGATAAAAATAGGTTTTTATGGCACAGCCGAACCAGTGTCCAAAATCTAACTTAATGCACATCTATCTTAATTGTTATTTGTTATTTGTATGTTCCAGATTCGTGACCCTGAGCTATGATGGAGCCAAAAAGCAAGAAAACCAAGAAAGAAACTGATTTCACACTTTGCATTCAGTGCCAGGATCCCCAAGGTGCACTAGTGACTGAGCCAGCACTGGGCTCATATGCAAAGTTTCTCCAGTTCATCCAGGAGAGGGCACGATATGGTGATGCCGACTTCAAACAGATCAGCGAACGATTAAGCTGTTTCACTGCCACTGACTTGAGGAACAATAAAGCAAAGTGGCACCGGGCATGTTATGGATCTACATGCAACACTGCTCACCTGGAGCGTGCTAGAGTTCGCCACCAGAAAGCCTGCGAACATGGCGACACCCAGCATCTTCATAAGAGGTGTGGACGTCCTTCTTCTGCACCTGCCGCTGCAAGTACCTCAGGTTCAACGCAAGACGAGACTCTTCGCTTCACACGTTCATCATCAACTCCATTCAACAGAGACCTTTGTTTCTTCTGTCAAGAGGTCACTAAGGAAAGTGTACATGTTGTATGCACGTTCAACGCAGGTAAACAGCTGAAGAAAGCTGTTGAAGAAGGCAGCAACCACAAGTGGAAAGTTCAGCTGAGTGCTGCCATCAGTGCACATGATGCTCATGCGATCGACGTCAAGTATCATCTCCCATGCTGGGTGCAGAATGTCCAACGTGCTCCCAAGAGTGGGACATCAAGTGATGACAAAGAACACATACTGCAAGAAACTAATGTTATCAAAATAGCCGCAGACATTGAGTTTGTCAGCCTTGTTCGCTCTCTACTCCAAGCTGGTGAAATTCTCAACATGTCTGACCTGAAGTCGGTTTACTCCAGGATTCTTGACAATAATGGTGTGCACAATGTCCCATCACCTACTACCCAAGGCATGAAGGAGAAAATCAACTCTCACATTGATGACGTTCACTTCATGAAACCAAAACGTCGAAACGAGTCAGACTGTGTATTCTCCACTGCCGTGCGTGATGCAGCTGTCGAAGATGCAATGACGAAGACAAATGAAAAAAACATCGAACAACTGTTTGAGAGTGCCTCTGTTCTCCGCAGTGCCATTGCTTGTCAGAACAAGCACCCATGGCAATTTGAAGGAGAAATGAACACTGATGATGCTGAAAAGCATGTACCCAAAGTACTCTATGCTTTCCTCCGCTGGCTACTGGAAGGACCAGCCACGAGCATTGAGCCAGAGACTATGCGCTCAGCCACTATTCATCGAGATGTTATAACCATCAGTCAGAACATCATGTACGGCTACAAGTCAAAACGCCAAGTCACGTACAAGCCCAAAGAGCCAGATGCACCATTCCGCCATCGCTTAGAATGGCCACAGCAGCTTGCCGTTGCCATTGTAGTCCATCAGTCCACCAGAAACAAGAAGCTTCTGGATTTCCTGCATGGGTTCGGTCTGTCTGTTGATTATAGTCGGATCTTGCGGTTGGAGACACAGCTGGCCAACTCAGTCATAGAGTCTACGACAGAACAGGGTGTATACTTTCCAAGAACCATGCGCATAGGGACGTTTGTCTTCTTTGCAGTGGACAACAGTGACTTCAATGAAGACACACCTGATGGGAAGCGGACACTCCATGCTACAGCCTGGGCACTCTACCAACGACGGGAACATGCACCCTCCACAGATGAACATAGAACACTGACACTACATGACCGAAAGGCCAGACACCGCTCACTCAAGGTTCTGACTGCTCCAGACTTTGTTCCTTGCCAAGCACCAAACAAACAATCTGCCACAGGTACCACGTATAGCTTCAAGACACGGTCAAACCCAGATGTCACCAAGCCGTACTCTGCGACGGACACAGTGTGGCTACTTTCACGCACAATCATGCGAACAGCTGAAGCTGAGGACGTACAAGACGACATCATCCCACCAGATGACCAGCTGCAAGCTGCAGAACCCCAGCATGCTGACCCTGTTGGGTCACTCGTCCACGATCCAAAACAACCACCTGGCAGTAGGATCAAGCATCACGATATCCCAACTTGGACAGCCTACAACTCACTGCTCTCCTCTTCGAAGCCTCTGACAGAGGTCAACGCCCTGCCATTGGTAGCAGCACCAGCCCATGAATGGCAAACACTGATAACAGTCTTGAAACAGACACAGCAAATCAACTGCATGGTCATGGGTCCCGATAGGAAGACAGTGATCACCTTAGACATGGCCCTGTATGAGCGAGCCAAACAGCTGGAGATGACCAGAGATGACTGCAAAGGCAAGTGGGTACTGCGACTAGGGGAGATGCACACTGTGATGGCTGCACTGAGGGCTGCTGGGAATGCCATAGAGGACAGTGGTCTTGACGAGGCTTGGTCTGAGGCTGATATCTATGGCCCAACAACGACCAGACAAATACTGGAAGCCAAGCACATGAAGAGGGCTTTGGAGGCCCACATCACCACTGTCCAAGCCCTCTTCGACCTCTATGTGGACGAATTCTTCCAAGAGCATCCCCATCTGAGGGGCCCATGTACCCAGTCAGCACAACAGGTTGCCCAGAGCTGTCATCTACACAACCGAGAGGAGATGACAAGCGCGCAGAACAACATGCTAGATGTCCTCGAGTCAAACGAAGTCCTGGAGGCCATGGCAAAGTTTGATGAGAGGAAAGAAGCCAAGAGTCCACTGTTCAAGTTTGTGCGACGCTACATGCGGATGATAATGCTGATATACACATTCATCCGTGCCACCCGTGATGGACAATTTGAGCTTCACCTGTCTTCACTGGATGAGATGTGCATATACTTCTTTGCACATAACAAACAGAAATATGCCAGGCTGACTCCCCGGTACCTTGCAGAGATGAAGGCCCTGAAGATGACAGATCCAGGGATCTACCAAGAGTTCATGGATGGGAACTTCAGTGTCCATAAGAATGAAATCCCCTTCTGTGCTGTAGGTGTGGACCATGCACTGGAGCACATCAACAGGATCATGAAGGTGACAGGGGGTATTGTGGGCATTACCCAGAATGCCAGTGCCCGCGAAAGGTTCTTTCTGACAGCACCAGAGCTGAGTAGGCTTGCTGAAGAAGCCCGTCAGATGGCTGGCTCACAATCAGCTACACGCAAGGAGCACCACGACCTATCAACCACAGTCTGGGCTCGGCAGGAAGACAGCATTCGTCGACTGAAGAATGTGATCAGAGAGTCCATGAATCCCATGACGCATGAGGGTGAAGACCTGACGACTATCATCACCAAGGTGGTGATGCCAGCTGAAGTACAGAAGGATGTCTGCAACCAAGATGAGATTGGTCAGAAAGCGTATAACACGTTTGTTGCAGAGCGCATCAACACAAATGAAATCAACCTTTGGGCCAGAATGGGAAAGGTCAAACTGAAGATGTGGAAGAGTGCCAGGAAAGCTGTGAAGCACAAACTGGCAGACAAGGTTGTAGAGCTGAAAGACGACAGGTCACTGTTTGCGCGCATGCTGATCGTGGCCCGCTCACGACCAGAGATCAACTTGAAGGATGCCATAGGTCAATATGAATTCACCGCGCTTCCACGAACCCTCTTTGCAATGGCTGGGACACTACTACCATGCACAGACAAAAGCAAGCTCATGGGCATCCTAGAAGATCTACCCAAGAAGTCAACTGGCACTGGTCAGCAGCCAGACGACGACAATCCTGAACATACTCCACCCCCTCCCAAGAAGGTGACTGTCATAGACGGCATGGCATTAGTGCAAGCAATGGGTAAGCCACAATGGGTCAAAACATGTGCCCAGTGGGCTGGCCATTTCAATGCAACACTGGACTGCAAGACCAACGGGTATGATGAAGTCCACCTCGTGTTTGACCGATATGATCTGCCAAATTCACTGAAAGAGGCCACACGGGAGAGGCGCCAAGGTGGCAAGCCGCCCACTGCTTACCACGTTCAAGACAGCACCCCGATTGGGAAACTGACAGCAAAACAGTTCCTGTCGCACACCAACACCAAAGATGAGCTAACTGTCTATCTGGCAAAGAAAGCTCTGTGTCACTTTGAGGGGACTACCAAGGTCTTCATCGTCACTTCAAGGCAGGATGTCTTCTCCAACTGCATGGATGTACAGCATCTCCGTAGCTCCCAGGAGGAGGCTGATACGAGGATCTTTCTTCACAGTCTAGATGCCGTCCGAAGAGGTGCAACACAGCTGTACATTCAGTCACCTGATACTGATGTATTCATCCTAGCACTCCACCGGTACCATGAACTATGCAAAGACACATACTTCATCACGGGTGTGGGGAACAAGAAGAGGCAAATCTCACTGGAACCAATAGTACATGAACTTGGTGTCAGGAAGGCTGCAGCCCTACCAGGATTCCATGCATTCACGGGAGCAGACCAGACTGGTCGGTTTGCCGGCAAGGGAAAGCTCACATGTTGGCAAGCCCTCAATAGGTGCTCTGTTGAGGTGGTATCTGCGTTTCATGACCTTGGGGCCTCTGAGGAGCTGAGAGCTTACACAGAAAGTGACATTGAGGCATTTGTATGCCAGCTGTATGAGCCTCGTACTACAGTTGTGGATGTGGGCAAGCTGAGGTGGAGACTGTTTACCAAGAAACAGCTAGAGGCACAGAAGCTGCCACCAACACGGGGAGCTTTACATGAAGCCATTGCTCGTGCACATTTCCAGGCCATGGTGTGGCATCAGGCTGATGTACCGGACCCCCAGCTTCCACAACCAACAGAACATGGATGGAGAGCAGAAGGAGATCAGCTGGTGCCCATCACAACCAAGGACCCTCCAGCCCCAGCTGCCATCACACATCTAATCAAATGTAACTGCAAGAAGACCCAATGCATGTCTCACTGCTCATGCAGGTCTCAGCATCTCAACTGTTCTGAGATGTGTATGTGTGGGGCAGATGAAGAGGTGTGTGGTAACACGGGTCAGGAGCGCCCCATGGGAATCGATAACACTGATGATGAGGAGGATGGAGATCCTTCAATGTAACAATGAACACTGCCAACTAAAAATATTGCACAAAGACATTATAAGTGTACATTTGAACACTAAAGTCCAGCCTTTATGTGATTTAGAAGTGAAAATGATGGAAAAAAATATATATATGTGTTGGCATAAGTGCGTGAAAATCCAAGATGGCTGCCATAAGAACCCTTTTGATCATATGTAGGTGTATAAATGTGTGTTTATTGGATTAAGTATCCGCAAATATGTACATTTGGACACCAAAATTAACACTCTAGGTCATTTAGAAGCCAAGATAATGACAATTTCGGTTTTCAACAAACGCCATTTTGATAATCCAAAATGGCCGCTATAAAGAACTTGAAAAAAATGGAGACATATTTTTTCTACAACTTCTATCATCCCTAAAGACAACCCAACCAGTGTCCACAAATTAACATTTGAATTCAACGGGAAAACATTGGCCCCCCCACTAATACCTTTATGTTCCTGTGTCCATCGTATGCAATGTTATCACGACGTTTAAGGCCCATGGCACTGTAGCCAACCTCCCTGGACGTGGCCGCAAGAGAAAACTTGATCGAATATTGCAGCGAAGGATTGTTCGAATGGGGGAGAAAGCACCTCGATCAACTGCCAAACAGATTCAAGCCGACCTTCAGACACAAGGTATGACAGTTTCAACTCACACCATCCGTCCCTAACTCAATGAAAGGGGGTTCTATGGTAGGATACCCAGGAGGATCCCACTGCTGAGAAGGCCTGACTGGAGTTTTCCAAAACACACCTGAACAAGTCAAAATCCTTTTGGGAGAATGTCCTGTGGACAGATGAGACCAAATTTGATCCTTTGGGTAAAGCACATCATCTCTATGTTTACAGTAAACAAAATGAAGCCTTCAAAGAAAAGAACACCTTCCCTACAGTCAAACATGGACGAGGTTCAGTGATGTTTTGGGATTTCTGTGCGCTGGGTACCTTGAATGTGTGCATGGCATCATGAAATCAGGAGATTACCAAGGCTTTTTCGTGTGCAATTTTCAACCCAATGTCAGGAAGCTGGGTCTCCATCAAAGGTCATGGGTCTTGCAGCAGGACAATGACCCCAAACACGCTTCAAAAAGCACACAGAAATGGTTCAAGACAAAACGCTGGACTGTTCTGAAGTGGCCAGCAATGAGTCCAGATCTAACTCCCGTTGAACACCTGTGGGGAGATCTGAAAACATCAGTTGGGAGAAGGCACCCTTAAAACCTGGGAGAAATGGAGAAGGTTGCACAAGAACAGTGGGCCAAACTGCCAGTGGAGAGGTGGAGGAAGCTCATTCATGGCTATAGGAAGCACTTGATTGCAGTTAATTTGTCCAAAGGCCGTGCTACCAAATATTAAGTCTTGGGTGTCAATAATTTTGTCAATGCCATTTCTATTTATCTTCTGATTCAAAAGGATATATTAAGTTCTGAATCAAAAACAAAGGTTCTGTAATATTAACAGTGAAATAAAGAATTGTGGAGACTTTGGAAAATACTTTTGTGGAAAATACTTTTGTCTATTTCAAGTTCTTTTTTGGGAAAATTGTGAGTTATTTGAAAAAAGTGCATGGATGCCAATATTTTTGGCCACGACTGTCAGACGAAAGACGATATATAGCAGGATCTCTCAAAAAGTTGTGGACGTTTGATTTTGATTAAATGTGATTTTTGTATTGTGATTTTCTTGTCTACTCTGGGATAAAAACATAAAGTGTTCACCTGGTGGAGGTATGCTCTCCACTGAGTGCCATTCTAGTTTTTTATTTAATATTTTGACTTTCTACCACCGAAGGTGGGCAGAGGTTATGTTTTCACCCCTGTTTGTCTGTCTGTGAACTGGACAATTCAAAAAGTTGTGGATGGATTCGGACGAAATTTGGTGGACAGATTGGGTGTGTGACAAGGACGAAATGATTAAATTTTGGTGAAATCCGGATCCAGATTCGGATACTATAATTTTTAAAGTGTTTCTTCACCATTGAGTGATAGGGCCAAAAATAACATATGGTATGATATTTCAAAACGTTGTGGACGACTTATTATATAACTCAGTAGATGAGTTGGGAAAGTAACAAGAACAAGCGATTAGATGATTAGATTTAGGTTTAGGTCCGAATCCAGGTCTCACGCATATATATATATATATATATATATATATATATATATATATATATATATATATATATATATATATAATATATATATATATATATATATATATATATATAGATATATATATATATATAGATATATATATATATTGTTGCGGATATGAGGATTGAGTTTTTTTGATTGTGTTGTATTGTATAGTAAATGGTTGTGAATTATTGTTTTAGTCTGAGCCCTCCTTGCTCCAGTGTGTATAAAGGTCAAAGGGCGTTCCGGTAGTTAATTCCATAAAGCATACATTGAAGGACACTATAATATCCCTGTTCAGTAGTTTATTTCCTTATTCTGTGTATTAGGTTAAGGCTTTGTCTTCCATTAAAATGACACTCCATTGCACCAAGTGAAATAAGATAGATTCCCTTCATTCTTCATTCCCATTCCCAAAAACCTCCATTTCCCCTTTCGTCATGGCCAAGCCTCAATTTGCCAATTACATCCCCTCCAAAACCACCATTGAACATGTGCTCGGGTCGGGGAAGAAAGGCGTGCCCGTCCGTCGTCATCAAGGGCGGAGCCAGAGGGTCGCGCGACCAACCATGGCCGAGGTGAGCACACCGATGGGCGTGTCCTGAAGGCCGGCGGCTTAATCGCCGGAGGTGTTATAAAAGCGCGCGCGCAAGAGTGGTAAGGAGTTGCGTAGAGAGGTCCATGACAAGAGAGGTCCATGACAAAGAGAGGTCCATGACAAGAGTGGCGACTGCATCCACAGCAGCTTGAGCCACCGAAACTGCAGCCACAGCAGCTTGGAACCAGACGGACGTTTTGAGCAGGACCGAAAAGGAACGGCGGCTGCCAAACGCGCCGATCGGGCTGCGGTATCCGTGGACCGGCCTCCCCCCTCCAGCCATCCACCTCCTGCCATTCCTATCATCATCCCCCGTGTAAGTGTGTTCGTAGTCTGTCTTTTGTCTTGTCCCTGGGAATAAGTTAAGCCTGTTAGATAAGCTAGTATTTTCACTGTGTCTCTAAAATCTTCTGTATATTATTTTCTTATCTTTCCTTGTTCCTTGGTTATTTTGAGCCTGTAAATAGTAAATAAATTATATTCGTATTTCCAACCTTTTTGTCTGCTTCTTCTTCACATCCGTGTCGCCTTAGTCTTTTCCCTATTGAATATCTGTGGCGCGATCTGGCCAACGTTCGGGGATCGGGTGAATCGGGGAAACTGTACGACCGCGGGGCCTCCGCTCGGCAAACTCAACATCTTATCTGCGGGCCGTAACAATTGGTGTCGGGAGCGGGAACGGGAACGGACCCGAAGCGCGCTTAACGCGCTCAAAATTACGAGCTACTGAAATTTGGTTTGTTTTACAAAACCCGAACTTTGAAATCGCGCCATGGCTGGTCAAGGCGATCGGATGCAGGTGGGTGAGCTAGAGGAGGGGTTAGGAGTAACCTAGGATCAGAGGGACGAAGTAGAGGAGAACAATGAGGTGGTTGAGGAGGTATCAGGCGCACAAAATGGCACCCTCGTGCACATGGTTATTGTGGCGCCAAATCTAGCCGCGCCCGTGACCATAGCAGCACCGGTGAATTTGTACCTCTTTATGATACAAATAAGGGCGCTCATGGTCCAGACAAGTGAAGACCTGAGGAATGACTTGGGAAACCAAATAGTGGGATTGAGGGCTGATAGTCAGCAATTGGGGAACCAGATGAAGGCTCAGAGTGAGCAAATGGGGGCAATGAGGGATGAAGCGAGGGGTACCGGTGAGGGATTAGACAAGAAATTTGGGAAGTTAGACAATAAATTTGAGGGGTTAGACAAGAAATTTGAGGGGTTAGACAATAATTTTAAGGGGTTAGACAAGAAATTTGAGGGGTTAGACAAGAAATTTGAGGGGTTAGACAATGGGATAGAAGAGGTAAAACATGGGTTAACGGGGGTGGAAAATAGAATGGCTGCCCAGGAGAATCAGATAGAGGGGGTGAAAAATGGGTTAAGGGGGCTAGAAGATAGGATGGAAGACAAATTGCGGGAAATAGGGGAGCAATCCGCCCGAGAAATTAAACAAATGGGAGAGCAGATAGAGGAGGTGAAAATCGGGGTAGAAACCAAACTGGATGCTCAGAGGGATGAATTGGGACAGATGAGGGTGGCATCTACAAAAGAGAGGGAGGAGATGAAGGAGGAGATACGACGAGGTGTAAGTGAGGAGGTCTCGGGGATATGCGAGGAGGTAAAGCGTATGGAGAAAGAGGTGAGGAATAATATGGCTAAGTTACAAGGGGGCATAGAGGACCTGACGGAGGAGGTGGAACAGCTGACGGTGGGACAAAAAGAACTCGTGGATCAAGTAGAAAAGAACACTGCGGTACTGGGAGGGTTAAAAGCGACACAAAGAGACATCAAGGACGACTTGATAGCGACGAAGAGGCAATGTCAGATGGTACGTGAGGGACTGACAACGAGGTTGGACGAGGTGACAGAAGTAATGGAGACGAAGGACCGGGAGGTGAGGACGCCTTAGAGGACGAAATAGAGGAGACGCACCGGGAAATAAAAGAGGTGAAGCAAAAGTTAAAGGAGGTGGAAGAGGGGGTGAGTGAAATTAAAAAGAGATGGACAAAAACTAAGAGAGAAATACAGGAGGAGGTGATGGAATATATGCAAGGTCGGTGCTCAAATCGTGATGATGTGCTCGCTAACCAAATAAAGAGTTTGCAGGTGGCGAAGGAGGTGCGGAGACGAGGTGCCAAGGTGAGTGGCGATATACGAGGAAATGTATATGATGTGAGGGGAGCTTCAGTCGGCTTGGGGATCGATTTGGATCCGGGTGTTCGTGAGAGGCAGTTGGTGAAGTGTGCGACAGGTACGGTGTGTGAAGGAGGAGGTGTGCGAGAATGTCCGACTCTGGGGTGTGTGAGGAAAAAGTGCGCGCCGAGGAGTGAGTGTGCTGTCGAGAGTGAGTCGGTCGTAGCGCGTGTGCGAGGGAGCACATGGAAGCGTGTAGTGGGGAGTGTTACAAAGGATGTAATGAAAGAGTGTACACCTGTGGTGAGTGTTACGGAGGAAGTAACGGGAGAGTGTGCGCAAGAGGATGCGCGAGAAAGGTGTGTAACGGACGGGTGCATGAGGAAAGAGTGCGCTGTCAAAAGTAAGGGAGAATGTACACCTGTGGTGAGTGTTACGGAGGAAGTAACGGGAGAGTGTGCGCAAGAGGATGCGCGAGAAAGGTGTGTAACGGACGGGTGCATGAGGAAAGAGGGCGCTGTCAAGAGTAAGGGAGAATGCACGCCTGTGATGAGTGTTACAGCGGGTGTAACGGGAGAGTGTGCGCAAGAGTGTGCGCGAGAAAGGTGTGTAACGGACGGGTGCATGAGGAAAGAGTGCGCTGTCGAGAGTAAGGGTGAGTGCGCGACCGAGTGTGGAGGTGGGAGTAGTGAGAATGACACGGAGCATGAGTTGGTTGTGGCAGGTGAGAGAGGATGTACACCTGGAATGGAAGGATGCACACCTGGAATGGTAGAGCGTGTGTGGGAATGCACACTTGAGTTAGTAGTGAGGCACGTGGTTGGGTGTGCAAGTGAGAGCACACCTGTGGTTGTCACAGAGGAGGTGGCCGAGGAGGGGGCGCGAAGAGGTGTGTTGGTGAGGTGTGCGAACGACGAGTGTGTGCAAAGGTGTGCGGTGGTCAGGTGTGTGACCAAGTCTGTGAGCGAAAGAACGAGTGCAATAGCAAGGTATGCGGGGTGTACGGGCGGCGTTGGAGCACCGAGCTCGGTGAGGGTAAAAGGGGTAGCGTATGTGTGTGAGCATGCAGGTGTAGCATCGACGGTAACCGGGTTAGCGGTTAGAGCGACTTATAGCCGAATCGGGCCCTCGGTGCGCGCCGCTAAGCTTCGCGTGCTGCGAGGACCAGCGGGGACCGAACCACGGCGGTTTCAAAAGAACCGCCGTACGCGATCCACGCCGGGCCGTGCTTTGAACGGCCGCGTCCGTGCTCCACTAGGCGGAGCGGGCAGCCCGATAGGAAGGGTTGTCATGGCGACCCCTTTTTGTTGAGGCATTCTGGCAGGTCGAGATCGGGCCATGGGATGGCTCCGTGCCGAGGTGGTGCGTGGGATCTCGGCCCGGGTAAACCTCCTTCTCTTCACCGAGTGTCGGACGTATCCAACCGCCGGCACCAAGCAACCCGCATTCATTGCTCGGCCGTGCGAAGCCAGGCTGTAGAAGTGAATTGGCGCACCGAGAGGCACTAGTGAGTAGACTGTGGTGACGAGGATAGTGTTTTGGCCCCGAAATTAGAAAAACAAAATTTGAAGATTGGCAAAGGATTGGCAGAGTGATGATTGGCAGATGATTGGCAAATTTTTGATTGGCTGGAATTTGATGTGCAAAATTGGTAGTGGAAGATACCCGATGTGATGGGATGGCAACTCTGCCATCTCTCACAGCGGGGGAAAAGGAGCACTAGATTTATGGGGTTTTTGGCAGTGAAAACTAGCCCGGGAGGGTTTGGATAATGTGTAGGGACCTAGAAGATGACCTTAGGTAACGGTAAGATTAGGTAGTGACAATGATACCGGTAGTGGGGACGCAGAGAGATTAGTGTGGATGATAATGACGTGGTATGTGCTTAGTTTAAAGGGAAGACGGGGAGCACTAAGTTAGCAGGGCAACAGGTAGATTAGATGATGCCGTGTGAGTGTTGGAGGTGTATTTAGAAGTGTATTGTGAAAAGTGTGTAAGGAACAGGTGTGATTGCACAGGTGTGCAACTGAACAGGGGTATGGAGCAGTGTATGAGTGAGAGAAGGTGATTGTGAGTTGTGCTGACCAAATGGTCCAGGAAGGAAGGAGGGTGCAGGTGGCACCAGGTATGATTGCACAGGTGTGCAACTACAGGTGAATGGAGAACAGGTGTATGGAATAAATGGTCTGGAGTATATGGAGTATTGGAATGGATGGTCGTGGAGTGAGTATGGTGGAAATTGTGGAGTGGAGTGGATGGTGCGAAGGTGTGAATGGGGGAAGGATGGACCCCCATCACGAATACCCGGGGCGGGTAGTGTAAGTGTTAGGTAGAGGGAACAGGTAAATTGTGGTTGGATATTGGCATCTGTGGTGCGGGTGAAAGAATGGTATTTGGATGGGTGCATTAGTATTGTGGAAATAGCTGGGCGTGTAGCCTGTTAGTGTGTGTAGTTGGGTTGGGCACTCCACCACTGTGAGGATGTCGGCCAGGTGAGGCCGCAGGTGGGCTCTGGGAGCCGGTAGTTGTGGATGGGGCCCGAGGATCCGGAGGACGGACCCGGGTAGCCCAGTGCCAGAGGGCACCAAGGGGTGACAGAGCCAGGAGGGGCCTTCCCCAGTTAGTTAGGTTAGGGTGAGGAGCTAGGTAAGCTCGGGTGGCAACTACAGTGGTGGAGGTGTGCAGGTGGGTAGACCTGCTGGGAGAGCTACACGTCTCAGCCCAGAAATTGTGCAAGGGCACCGGGAGATGAATCGGGGGAGTGAGACCCCAAATTGAGAAGCACCACAGTTTGGTCAATGGGAATTGGTTTTTAGAACCCATAGTGTAAGTTGGCCAATGGATTGGCAGGGAAAGACCCCGGGTAGTGTAAAGTGTGTTAATGTCATTTAGAAAGTAGTTAGGATGAAAATCTCCTTGCACCATCTGCATCCACTCACCTGAGGTGACAGGTACTCCACACCATGCCAGGTGGTTTTTATTATTTATATTGATGCAAATGTTTGGAATGTGAGACGCATCATGACGTGGGTGTGACATTGTGCCTTGATGTTCCATCTGTTCCTCCTTATGAGGGTTGATGATGAATTGGGTGATGGCAAATTTTGGATAGAGGGATTGTGGAGACGAATTTGGTGTAGGGGAAATATGGGGAAGATGTGACGGTAGCGACAGATTTGTAAAGGTGTAGATTTTGTAAATATGGGGTAAGGGCAAGGGTAGAGTAGGTGACAGGGGGGGGGGTGACGTGTGGTAGGGACGAGCTTTCTCACTTCGCTCTCCGTACGCACTTCGCCTTGCATTGCCTTGTTTGATGTGTACCCTTGTGACCTTACCCCTCGCTCATCTGTCTTTCCCCCCTTTTGTCTCCCACCTGAGGACTGTGCGCCACTGGGTGTTGAGGGGAGTGTGCGGGGGTCGTCTTGTGTGCCAGGACCCTCTCAACCAGCATGCATTGCATTGATGTACCACTTTATGGACCGCTGTTCTGCGGCCGAGTACCACTTGATGGACCCCAGGTTCTGGGGCAGGGCACCTCTGTTGGAGACCAGCCATAGTGGCCAGGGAATCTTGCTTGCGGACCTCGGTAAGGTGGCACCTATGCCAAACAGGCGGACCACCCTTAGTTGGCCCCTGTGGCCCTAAATAAAAATGGACACGGTTTGTGCTTTTTATTTTTCCAAGTAGGCCGCATGAAGCAAGAAGACATCGGGAAGAACATCGGCCCAGCAGAGAAGAAGAAGACCACCACCAGTTGTTTTTTTTTTGTGTGTTTATTGCAAACAGTAATGACTGTGCACTGGTTGGTGCGTTTGGGTGCTTTTGGGTGCTTTGGTGTTATTGGTACTGGTGCATCGATGCAATGCATGCTGTCTCCTCCCTCCCAACAGGAATTTCCTTCTCTTTATTTCCCTAAAAAGAAAAAAAAAAGGAAAAAAACACAGGTCCTGGGTTGCGTTGTAAATAAGAAATAACATCACTGTAAATAATGCTCCCCACCGTAAATGTATAGCTTGAAAACAATTCCGTAATTCGGTTAGCTGTGGGCGTGAGTCTGTTATGTAGGGTGCAATGGAGCAGCGGGACATATTTATTTATGTTTTAAAACTGTCGCACTCAGGGTCAGGTTAAATGTAGAGGGAACTACACCTACGTGTCACACTAAATTAAAGTTATAGGCCCGGGCTGTGCCTAAGAGGAGGAGGGTGCAGTGTTGCGGATATGAGGATTGAGTTTTTTTGATTGTGTTGTACTGTATAGTAAATGGTTGTGAATTATTGTTTTAGTCTGAGCCCTCCTTGCTCCAGTGTGTATAAAGGTCAAAGGGCGTTCCGGTAGTTAATTCCATAAAGCATACATTGAAGGACACTATAATATCCCTGTTCAGTAGTTTATTTCCTTATTCTGTGTATTAGGTTAAGGCTTTGTCTTCCATTAAAATGACACTCCATTGCACCAAGTGAAATAAGATAGATTCCCTTCATTCTTCATTCCCATTCCCAAAAACCTCCATTTCCCCTTTCGTCATGGTCAAGCCTCAATTTGCCAATTACATCCCCTCCAAAACCACCATTGAACATGTGCTCGGGTCGGGGAAGAAAGGCGTGCCCGCCCGTCATCATCAAGGGCGGAGCCAGAGGGTCGCGTGACCAACCATGGCTGAGGTGAGCACACCGATGGGCGTGTCCTGAAGGCCGGCGGCTTAATCGCCGGAGGCGTTGTAAAAGCGCGCGCGCAAGAGTGGTAAGGAGTTGCGTAGAGAGGTCCATGACAAGAGAGGTCCATGACAAGAGTGGCAGCTGCATCCACAGCAGCTTGAGCCACCGAAACTGCATCCACAGCAGCTTGAGCCACCGAAACTGCAGCCACAGCAGCTTGGAACCAGACGGACGTTTTGAGCAGGACAGAAAAGGAACGGCGGCTGCCAAACACGCCGATCGGGCTGCGGTATCCGTTGACCGGCCTCCCCCCTCCAGCCATCCACCTCCTGCCATTCCTATCATCATCCCCTGTGTAAGTGTGTTCGTAGTCTGTCTTTTGTCTTGTCCCTGGGAATAAGTTAAGCCTGTTAGATAAGCTAGTATTTTCACTGTGTCTCTAAAATCTTCTGTATATTATTTTCTTATCTTTCCTTCTTCCTTGGTTATTTTGAGCCTGTAAATAGTAAATAAATTATATTCGTATTTCCAACCTTTTTGTCTGCTTCTTCTTCACATCCGTGTCGCCTTAGTCTTTTCCGTATTGAATATCTGTGGCGCGATCTGGCCAACGTTCAGGGATCGGGTGAATCGGGGAAACTGTACGACCGCGGGGCGTCCGCTCGGCAAACACAACATCTTATCCGCGGGCCGTAACAATATATATATATATATATATATATATATATATATATATATATATATATATATATATATATATACATATATTGTTGCGGTTTTGAGAACCCACACTCTTGTAAATAAATATGACATTAAAGGGTTAAAGGTTGCACCCCATGGTTAGGCCACAAGCAACACGTAGGCCACCATAGGACTTCAGTTATTTCATTAGTATGTGTATAGCTAAGGCCGTGTTTCGAATAGTTGAATCTGCGTTGTGTCAATCAAATAAGAAGTAGGCCCATTCCATTCATTTTAACAGCCTCCCTCTCCAAGCGATGACATTACGCGCCCTCCAGTCCTCCCATGGCCCCTCCCAAATTGGTACGCTCCTCGGCCAGCAGCAGCAGCCTTAGCTGCTCGCAACCTCGCTGTGCTTCCGCCCAAACGCCACCATAAGCCACGAGGTAAGGCCCGAGAAAGGGGGCGGAACGCCAGGAAGAAGGAGTGGCCACGTCAACCCACCATCAGGGCGTGGCCAGTAAGCGATTCCCAGCCAACCAGGGCTGAAGTGACATCACCGACAGGCGTGGCTTTGGGGTAGGCGGAGTGATCGCTTGGTTGAGTTATCTATCTATAATTCCAGTAATCTCTGTACGTTTGTACGTTTGTACGTCTGTACGTCTGTACGTCTGTACGTTTGTCTGTGACCGCTGTTTCTCGACAACTACCGGTCCGATATACTTGAAACTTGCCAGGTATATTGCTGGGGACCCGAGGATGTGCCTTTTCAAGGTTTGAAATTAATCGGACAAGTACTTACCGAGCTATGGCGATTTAGCCGTTCGCCGTTCGCTTTGCCGTTGCGAATGGACCAAACCATTCATGTAAATAGAGGGGGGGGGGGGGTTCTGTGGTCGTTCGCTTTGGCTTTGCGAATGGACCAAACCATTCATGTAAATAGAGGGGGGGGTTCTGTGGTCGTTCGCTTTGGCTTTGCGAATGGACCAAACCATTCATGTAAATAGAGGGGGGGGGGGTTCTGTGGTCGTTGCGAATGGACCAAACCATTCACATCGAATCATCGAATCACATCGAATGGACCAAACCGTTCGCTTTGGACCAAACCATTGCATGTAAATAGAGGGGGGGGGGGTTCTGTGGTCGTTGCGAATGGACCAAACCATTCATGTAAATAGAGGGGGGGATATAATTTTAGATATAGATATAGTACGGGCATGCCCTAGTCTATCTATAATTCCAGTAATCTCTGTACGTCTGTACGTTTGTACGTCTGTACGTTTGTCTGTGACCGCTGTTTCTCGACAACCACGGGTCCGATATACTTTTAACTTGCCAGGTATATTGCTGGGGACCCGAGGATGTGCCTTTTCAAGGTTTCATATTAATCGGACAATTACTTACCGAGCTATGTCCAAAAAACGATTCAACCAATCAGAGAGCAGCGAACGATCGCGTGTGCCGAACGTGGAGGACACACTCTGCCTCGGATGGCACATTTGAGAGCGTATTCATTTATTTCACGTTTGCAAACTATGTTGGCGTTAAACTATGTTTTAAAACTAATAAAACCGAATTTGCGATTCATTCGCTTTCCTGCGCGTTTGTGCACGCGATGGCGATTTCTTTACCAAACTCCGGAAGCCGTTCGCTTTGGACCAAACCATTGCATGTAAATAGAGGGGGGGGATTGTCACCGTACTCGCAAGCCGTTCGCTTTGGACCAAACCATTTCATGTAAATAGAGGGGGGGGATATAATTTTAGATATAGATATAGTACGGGCAATGCCCTAGTAAAAGCAAACGCAAAGCCCTTTTACCGGGGGACTCACTCGCTGGCGCTGTTTGAAGGACTTACTGGGAAACGCGCGTTGCAAAAGGACTGAAGAGATATACGGCGTGCTTGATGAGAGAACTGTCCAAGACGGCGTCATACGATTGGCGTTGTAAAGGACTGGTTGGAAACGCGCTGTGCGAAAGGACCTTGGAGAGAGGGGGCGTTTGGCACGAGTGTGCATTTATTACGTACGCAGGACACCATCCTTCCCCCCATTATATTGAATTGTCCGATCACGTTCCAACTACACGCGGAGCTGCCTGCCGGGTTTCGCCCGCCGGACCGGAGCCTGGACTGGAGCCGACTGGAGCCTGGACGCGCCGGTGACCATCCACCAATCCACCATCTACAATCCCCGTGTGAGTGTGTATGTTTGTCCTGGGTATTAAGAATGACTGTTTAAGGCTGCCCTGTGTTCTGCTTCTTCCTCTTCCTATCCTGTACATTCTTTCGTTTCCTCTTCTTTCTGTACATTTGTAATAAATTGCCTTGTTCTTTCTTGGTTTCCTCTTATCCGATCGCATCCGTCTTTTCTCTCAATTGGGTAAACGTGGCACGATTAGGAACCGCTCAGAATCGGGTTTAGTCATTTGTTAATAGCTCGGATCGCGGATTGCTATCCGCTCGGCATTTTCCATCATATCCGTGGTTCGAGCGGGAGTTAATCACCTCGTTTCCGGCCGGCGTTAGTAATTAGGTAGTAGTGAACCCCTAGGCCTAACAAACCCTACCTAACGCCGTGCCGGGAAGGACAGTATAACTTCCAGGACTCGGGTCGGCCAGATAAAAGGACAAGGGGATTAACCCCCCCCCCCCTTGATAAGGGGAGAGCCGACGTACGAGATCCGCAACAATTGGTAGTCAGGAGTGGGGATTTGGAACCTGGGACTAAATTTGTTAGATGAAATTTTTTGACACAAATTGTGCTATTGGCCGTAACAATTGGTGTCGGGGAGTGGGATTTGGACCCGAACCAAATTTTCTACCATCTGAACAAATTTGGTCAAAATTCCGAGCGGCCGAAAATTTATATAACATCTAAATTTTGAATCGTGCCATGGATAGCCAAGGTGATCGGATGCCGGTGGGGATAGATGAAGAGGAGTTTGAGGCAACCCAGGACCCCCCAGGAAGAAGGGGGACAATTGGGAGAGATGGAGGAGGAAAGGAATGAGGGTGCGGCAGTGGGGGTTGCAGGCGCACAAAATGGCGGCACCTCGCACATGGCGACGAGGGCCGCGCCCGCTGCGCAAGTGGGAGGGATGGATCTGCAGGACTTCATGGCGCAGATACAGGCAGCCGTACAAATGTGGTTGGACAAAACGCAGGAGCAAATTGGGGGATTGAAAAATGACATGGAAAATCAAATAAAAGAGATAGGAATTGAATGGGAGGAAAAGATGGATGATATGGGAAATCAAATTGAAGGGTTTGGAAACAGAATGGGTGACCGCATACAAAAATTTGGGGAGACCAAAGACCGCATGTCAAGCGGGAAAGGCACACGGGTATGCGACGGGGTAGCGCGCCTTGAGAAGCGCGGGGAAAGCGAGTAGGAGCAAAGCGAAGTCACGTGGACTGGTATAGAAATCGTGACACGGGGTATGGGAAAGCCAACGACCGCCGAATTAGAAGATGTTATTTTATTAGCGCCAGCGGTCGTCGAGCTGAATAAAGACAATAAAATCGAAGAAATAGTGGAAATTGGGATTCAAGAGACGGCGGAGTTAGAAGAGCAACAGCAGGAGGAAAGGATGGAATATGTGCAAAGTCCGTGTTAGCATCATGATGCCGTACTTGCTCATCCCAATAAAGATTTGCAGGTGCGTGTGGAGAAGAGGATCCCGAAGGTAAGCCGGGCTGTATATGGCGCGAAAAGGTTTGGCGCGAAAGGATTTTTCACGCGCTTGGGATCCCGGCGTAACCCGGGCGCTCATAGAAGGTCTGTGGTGTGCTGTGTGAGAGAGAATGGCGCGCGTGTGCGAACCGCGCCGGAGCGTGAGTGTGTTACAGAGTGTGGAAGCGAGGGGAAATGCACGACGGAGTGTATGTGTGAAACAGAGTATGGGCGTGAGAGTGAGTGTGATACAGAGAGTGAGATGGATGGAGAGAGTGTGTGAGGATGCACACCGGAGATGGATGTGGAGAGTGTGCGGGGATGCACACCAGAGCGGGTCATTGGGTGTGCAAAAGAGTGCACACCCGTGAGTGTTATGGAGTACGTAACGGAGGAGTGTGCGCCGAGATGCGGGCGAGAGAAGTGTGTAATGGAGTGTGTGAGCAGCGAGTAGTGTGCACCTGAGTGTGGAGCGAAAGAGAATGCACGAGCGAGTGCAATGACGGAGTGTATGGGAGGCACTGGAGCGCCGCGTTTTGGAAGTGAGAAAAGGAATGTGTGGTGTGAAAATGCGATTCGAGCATCGACGCTGACTGGGGCAGCGGTTAGGCCGACGTACAGCCGACGTGAGCTCTCGGGGCGTGGTGCGCTTTGTGTGCTGCGGGGGCTGGCGGGGATCGTTGCCGCGTCACTCCTGCAAGGAGCGCCATGCATGATTGGGGCCGGGCTCCACCCTGTATGGTCGGTGCCGCGTCGTAGCGGCGACCGGCACGATTCCGGGGGAGAAAGGCCAGGTCGGACCTTCGCCCCCTGGCGGGTGCGGTGATCTGACCGGGCGAGGTTGTGTCATCGGGCCGGAGACCGAAAGGGTCTGTTGCGGTTTTGAGAACCCACACAGGTAACATCATTAAAGGTTAAAGGTTGCACCCCATAGATAGGCCACAAGCAACATGTAGGTCACCTTAGGACATTAGTTATTTCATAGTATGTGTTTAGGATAAGGCCATTCCCAATAGTTGCATCTGCGTTGTGTAGAACAAATAAGAGTAGGCCCCATTCGTTCATTTTGCAGCCTCCCTCCAAATCGACCTCGTTGGGCGAACTCGCTGGGCTTCCGCTGAAACCGAACTCGCTGGGCTTCCGCTGAAACCGAACTCGCTGGGCTTCCGCTGAAACCGAACTCGCTGGGCTTCCGCTCAAACCGAACTTGCTGGGCTTCCGCTCAAACCGAACTCGCTGGGCTTCCGCTCAAACCGAACTCGCTGGGCTTCCGCTCAAACCAGCCCAAAAGCCACAAGGTGAGGCCCGAAAAGGGGGCGGAGCACAAGGGGAGAGGTGTGGCCACGTCAAGCAGCCATCAAGGCGGAGCCGGTAAGCTCCTCTTTCTGCTCTTTCACTCCCTCTTTCTGTTCTCTTCACCCTCTCTTTTGCTCAAGGTCATCTGCCATCTGCTTGGAAATCAGCCAACATCACCGCTTTGCACAAAAAAGGTGCAAAAACAGATCCCAGCAACTACAGACCAATCAGCCTTCTCCCAATTATCAGCATAGTCATGGAATCCATCATTGCTTCAGATATGAAATCTTTCCTCTTCTCCAATGGCTTGATCTCTGATCATCAATTTGGTTTCAGACCTGGTCACTCTACTCTGGACATGCTGCTTCTGCTTTCTCAACAATGGATGGAGGTCCTCAACGCCAAACAGTAAATTAGAGCTGTCTCCCTTGACATTTCACGTGCCTTCGATACGGTCTGGCACCCTGCTCTGCTCACTAAACTCTCCTCCTTTGGTATCCATGGAAATCTCCAAGCATGGCTGGCGGACTTCCTCTCTGGTCATAGTCAAAGTGTGGCCCTGAATGGGTTTCTCTCATCTCCTCTTCCTGTTCAGGCTGGAGTTCCCCAAGGTAGTGTTCTGGGCCCTGTGCTTTTTCTGGTCTTCATCAATGATCTCTCTGACTCTCTTGAAAATCCTCTCTATCTCTTTGCTGACGACTCTACTCTCTGTCGCTCCATTCCTCATCCCTCAGATCGGCAGTCTGCAGCCTCCTCACTCTCTGCAGACCTGGACAAAATCACAGACTGGGCAAACAAATGGAACATGTCTTTCAATCCTGATAAATCTCACACTCTTACGATGTCTCTCCGAAAAGACCGACTGGAAAAGCCTCCCATCCACTTTCTGAATAATCCTCTCCAAGAAGTTCTGTCACTCAAGCTGTTGGGTCTCACTATTTGCCATGATCTTTCCTGGGAAAACCACATTTCAAATCTGGCCTCCAAAGCCAGTCGCCGACTGGGCATCCTCCGTCGTGCGAAGTCCTTCCTTGGCACACCTGAGCTCCTCACCACATACAAGGCTTTCATCCGCAGCTCTATGGAATACTGCTCTCCCCTCTGGTCTGGTGCTCCTGCCTCACACCTAGCTCATCTTCACGCTGTTGAAACCAAAGCGTTCAGAATCATTGGAATCTCCTGCGATGAAGCTAACTCCAAGGGCCTTTCACTCACTCACCGCAGGCAGGTTGGTGGTCTTTCCGTCTTCTACCGACTGCTCTCTGGCCTTGCCCCCCCCCCCAGCTCTCTCTGGGCTCTGTCCCCCAAATATTCCTACAGGTCACACAAGATCTGCCTGCAACCCTCTTATGGTTAAACTGCCAAAATCAAGACTTTCTGCTCACCTTCACTCCTTCATTCCTCTTTTCTCCCGCCTGTGGAACAAACTCCCTCACTCACTTCAATCCCACTCCACCCTCCAGGTCTTTAAAACAGCTGTTCACCACCATCTCTTATCCTCCCCCATCCAAAACCTTGATCTTTTCTACCCCCGCTAATTTCGGTCCCCTTGTGTTTTATACCTCTCCCCCCCCCCCCCCTCCCCTTCCCACGCCTCCTGCCCCCAAGCCCTCTCCCTCCCACACTTCTCCCTGCTCTCAAATGTTGTGGTTGTGTGCTTCCCCTTCTCTCCCCATCTTGTCTTCCGCTCCCTCTTTTTGTATATTTTGTTTGTCTGGTTGATTTGTTTGTGAAATAAATGTTAGCTCTTTCACGAGCCTCGATTCAGTATACAAAAAAAAAGAAGCCCTCACCAGCCAATCAGGGCTGAGGTGACATCGCCTGACAGGATGTGGCTGGACATTCCAGAGGGTTCGCTGGGCGTGGCAATATAACCCCTTGCGCGAGGCCCCCACCTCAGTTATGATGGGAGAGGCGCTGGGTTCGTGTAACGAGTTATGAGGCAGGTGCTCGAGTCATGAGCTCAAGTTATAAGGAGGGCAGTGACAAGTTACGAGCCTGGAACAAAGTTATGAGGGGAGGACTGAACAGACTTGAGTTATGAGGAGAGAGAGGGCTTGATCAGAGTTATGAGGATGGACGGCACTGCAATGATTGTGAACGAGTTATGAGGGGAGGACTGAACAGAGTTGAGTTATGAGGAGAGATAGGGCTTGATCAGAGTTACGAGGAGGACCTGCGCTGAGAGAGATCCCGAAGTATCGAGTCAAGAGTTGAGTTACGGGAGAGACGCTTGAGTAGTTACAAGAGGGAGAGACGCGTGGTGACAAGGCTTGATTGAATGATTGCGCTTTACAAATGGCGGGCGCGCGGCACGCATTGCAGAGGACTGCAGCGTCAAGAAGGACCTTGGGGAAGTGGCGCATCGTTCATAACAATACCGGGAGTGCGTATAAAGGCGCCGGTACAAGTATTACGTATGATATATAATCGCCAGCTTACCGATCCCCCGAGATATAATTGTCCGCTCGCGCCTACGCCACGCGGGGAACTGCCGGCCGTCTTCCACCATCTGCACGGTACGAGTCGGGGACCAGACAAGCTGTGGACGCCATCATTGGACCCTCAACACCACCATCTACAAACCCCGTGTGAGTGACCCTGAGAGTGAGTCTGAGAGTGAACGGGCTCATGTCCAGGGATAAGTATAAGACTGTTATAAGGCTGCCCTGTGTACCTGCTTCTTCCTCTTCATTGTACATTGCTCTTTCTTTTCCTCTTCTTCTTGTGTAAATAACTAATAAATTACCTGTTCTTCCTGGTTTCCTCTTCATCTGATCGTTCTAGTCATTTCCTCCATTGGGTAAACGCGGCACGATTAAGAACCGCTCGAATCGGGTTTAGTACCTGTTAACGGCCCGAATCGCGGCTCGCTTCGCTCGGTGTGTCCCCTAACGCCGTGGTTCAGGCGGGAGTTATTTCCTCGTTTCCAGTCAGCGTTAGTACTTAAGTAATAGGACAAATTCGACCAACAACCCTATTTAACGTTGCCCGGGAAGGACGTTATAGCCCCCGGGATCGCGCCGGCCAGTAAAAAGACAAGGGGATTAATCCTCCCTTGATAAGGGGAAGGCCGACGGTCGAGATCCGCAACAATATATATATATAAACCTTAAAGGAAGACTCCAGACCCAAAAAAAATAAATTATTTAAATCTTTAGAATTAGGTCATGTTTAATTTTTAAAAATAAAAAAAATTCGACGCTAAATTAGTCGTAAAATGCGTTTTTAAAAAGGCACGATTAAAAAACAAGAAGCTAGTTCTGGAATCCTTGTGATGTCATTGTGACGTCACACGAGGTATAGATCTCAGCTGATCGCGGTGCACACAGTGCATATAAACATGGCAGACATAGCAGAAGAAGAAGTTTCTGACTTCGAGTCGGACTTTTCAGCCGATTAATACGTATCAGAGGCTGAGGAAAGTATTGTGGAAGAATTTGATATAGAACGGAGAGAATTTGGTGTTCAACCATATCAGTTTGAGCCGGAATGCGCCGACGAAGATCCAGAGGCCAATATGGAGGTCGATGTGGAAAACGACGAAGATGATGCTGAACGGCTCGTAGATTTAGATTACTGGTACATGTTGGGCTAGCCTACTTGTTGATAGTTTTGGTTAAATATGCAAGGAATATTTATATCAAGCGAGTGTTATTGCAGTGGTGACTTTGTTTGATCGATAAAACGGTAAAAACCCGATCGCCTTGTGCCTGTATCATGGCGTAGCCACAGACAAGCAGGCTGCAGCTACTGAGTGTAGTGTACAAATGCACTCGTCACTGTACGTCGTCGTTTCGTAGAATTTTGGCCAATTTATTTATATTTATGGCAGGCATGTTTCGCTAGACCCCGAAATAAGTCGATACATAAACAATTATGCTCGCATCCCGGGAGGGGGCGGATAGCCCACATTTTATTGGGAATTCATGGGAATTCCCAATACTCGGGATTTCATGCAGTGTTCGCACAAAAGTCTCCGAGACTTTGCTGCACCCGTACAAAACAACTATAAACCATTTAGAATCCGATATGCAGGACAATATAACTAGAATAGAAACACTCCACTCTATTGTATTGTAAACCATTTGTAAAGTATTTCGGGCTTCCCCATCACCTCGTGTGACGTCATACTGTGCATGGGCACGTGGTCTCAGATTTGCAGAAGCGTTTTCTTCGATGGTCTATTATTGGCGCATTTAAGGTCGGGTTACAAGGGAACGACTCCGCCCGTTGATTTTTTTTTTAGATTATGTTGTCATGTACTGATCAAAGATTATGTAGAAGCATTTAACTAAAAAAAAAAAATTGGGGTATGGAGTCTTCCTTTAACAAACAGTAATAAATTCCTGCATGGGGCTAGTGTGTACATATCTGTATATTATGTTACATATGTGCATATTTTTGCAATATATATATTGTTGCGAATATGGAATTTGGCCTCCATATCCGCTTGTAAATATTCCCCTATTTTCTCCAATACTCCCCAACTTTCCCCAATCCCCCATTCCCTAGTCCCATTGCATGTAAATAACAATCAGTAGAGCCGACCTTCCCCTTATTCCCCCATTAAATGTCGTGCCCAGGTCCACCGCACCACACGTAGACAACTTTCGGACATCTTCCTAGTTATTCTTATTCTATGTCAGTTAAGGCCTCGTCTCCATTAATTATGACTCTTCGTTGCACCAGAATGTGATTATATGGCATCAGTAGTGAGTTTAGGACCTTTCCCATACCTCCTTCCATCTTCTTCCCCAACAATTACAACAACAACAGAGGAGATGGCGGCGGAGCGGGGGAGGATGCGTCCTCACACCGGCTCGATTAGCGCCATTGACCACGCGCTCCACGGGGTTACCACGAAGGGGCTCCTTGTCAGCTCCTCGTCAAGGGCGGAGCCTGGTAAACCCCCCGCACGCACCCAATGAGAAGCAACGTGCCGATTCCACGAGGCGGAGCTAACGAGCCGAGGGCGTGTCACTCCCCGCCGGATATACGCGGCCACGCGCCGGATGTGACGGGAGATGCGCCCCGAGCTGGAGAAAGAAGGACCTGCGAGCGCTGAGAGAGAAAGGCCCGCCTGTGAAAGAACGTCCCCTCCGAGCGCTGTGAAACCTCCCGCATCTCTGGACCGGACCGGGTCGATTCTAACCTTTGAGCACAGGTGCACCTGGAGCCATCGACAACCGCTTTCCTGCCATCAACCCCCGTGTGAGTCAGCCGTTGTCCCGTTTACCTGTCGTCTGTCCGGGAATAATATAAGATTGTGTCTAAGTGCCTGTCTTCCTATGATGTACCTCTCGTCCCTGTAATCTAACCTTTCCGTACGAATATAATCTCCTCCGGAGGTCTTGAGAATTGAAACATTGGTGTCGTATTGTGTTATTGTAATCCAGCCGGGTGACTTCTTTTTCTTATTGAGCCAGCATCGCGCGACTAGTCAACGTTCGGGTATAATATCGAGCATAATCTTGTGCAGACGTGGTCATCCCAAAACCGCTCGGTGAATAACATCCAAGCCACGTCTGTAACAATTGGTTGTCAGGAGTTGGATTCGAACCTGGGACTAAATTTATTTAGCCCAAATTTTGGAACACCAATTGTACTATTAGAGTAACAATTGGTGTCGAGGAGTGGAATTCGAACCCGGGACTAAATTAGTTAGGCCCAAATTTTGGGAGGGAAAATCGAGCCGGAGCGCGTACGGCGCTCGACCGAATCGATTCGGAGCGCGTTTCCCGCGCGAAATTATAACGGCCGAAATTTGAATTTGTTTTACGAAAATAAAAATAAAAAAACCGAATTTTGAAAGTCGCGCTATGGCGGGTCAAGACAGCTGGGGTCCGGTAAAGGAGAGTGAGGTAGGGTCGATCCAGGACCAAATTGAGGGACAAGAGGAGAGCGAAGCAGTGAGGGCGGCAGGTTCGCAAAATAGCGCCGTCACGCACGAAGTAGCGGGCGCGCAAAATGGCGCGCTCGCTCACGTGGTTGAAGGGTCCCAAAATAGCGGCGCCGCGGAGGGCGAGCCTGCGGTGGCGGCTGGGGACGCTGGGCAAACCGGGTTTGACCTCAGATTATTCTTGACCCAACTGAATGCAAAAATGGATAGGATGGAGGGCCAAATGGGGGTAATGAGGGACGAAGCGAGGGCTCGGAGTGAGCAATTGGGGGTAATGAGGGACGAAGCGAGGGGTACCGGTGAGGGATTAGACAAGAAATTAGAGGGGTTAGACAATGGGATAGAAGGGGTGAAACATGGGTTAACGGGGGTAGAAAACAGAATGGCCGCTCAAGAGAATCAAATGGAAGGGATGCAAAAGGGGTTAGAGGGGGTAGAAAATAGAATGGCTGCCCAGGAGAATCAGATAGAGGGAGTGAAAAATGGGTTAGAGGGGTTAGAAAACACCATGGAAGGCAAATTGAGGGACATGAGGGACCAAGCGGAAAGGGAAGTTAACCAAATGGGGCAGCAGATAGAGGGGGTCAGAATGGGGGTAGAAACCAAACTGGATGCTCACAGGGAGGAAATGGAGCAGATGAGGGTGGCATCTGGGCAGGAGATGCAAGTGATGGGAGAGGAGATCAGAAGAGGAGTGAGTGAGGAGGTCGGAGGAGTGCGCGAGGAGGTGAGGCACTGTAAGGAGCGCATGGAGAAAGAGGTGAGAAAGGGGACTGTAAAATTGCAAGGTGGCATAGAGGACCTGACGCAGGAGGTGGAGCAGCTGACGGTGGGACAAACGGAGTTAGTGGAGCAGGTTCAAAGGAACACTGCGGTATTAGGAGGTTTAAAGGCGACACAGAAAGAACTAAAAGATGACTTGGTAGCGACGAAGAGGGAATGTCAGATGGTACGTGAGGGACTGACAACGAGGTTGGACGAGGTGATAGAGGTAATGGAGACGAAGGACCGGCAGGTGAGGACGCACATGGAAACGGTCAAGGTAGCCTTGGAGGACGAGCTTGAGGAGACGTACCGGGGAATAAAAGAGGTGAGGCACAAATTAGAAGAAGTGGAAGAAGGGGTGAGCGAAATTAAGAAGCGACGGAGAGGGGATAAGAAAGAGATAAAAGAGGAGATAAAAGAATTGGTCCAAAGTCTGTGTTTGGATCGTGATGATGTGCTCATTAACCGGATGAGGGATTCGCAGGTGATGGAGGAGAAGCGAAGAGGAAGAGGACCCGGTGTAAGTGGTGACCAATATGGTCGTGCGTATGATGCGCCAGGTGATTTAATAAGTTTGGGGGTCGAGATGGACCCGGGTGTTCGTGAGAGGCCGTTGGTGAAGTGTGCGACAGGTCTGGTGTGCGAAAAAGGAGGTGTGCAAGAAAGTCCGACTCTGGGGTGTGTGAGGAAAAAGTGTGTGCCAAGGAGTGAGGGTGCTGGCGAGAGTGAGTCGGTCGTAGCGCGTGTGCGAGGGAGCACATGGAAGCGTGGTGTGGTGAGTCAGAGTGTTACAGAGGGTGTGACGGGAGAGTGTGCGCGAGAAAGGTGTGTGACGGACAGGTGCATGAGGAAAGAGTGCGCTGTCAGAAGTAAGGAAGAGTGTCCACCTGTGGTGAGTGTTACAGAGGGTGTAACGGGAGAGTGTGCGCGAGAAAGGTGTGTGACGGACAGGTGCATGAGGAAAGAGTGCGCTGTCAAAGGCAAGGAAGAATGCACACCTGTGGTGAGTGTTACAGAGGGTATGACGGGAGAGTGTGCGCGAGAAAGGTGTGTGACGGGCAGGTGCACGAGGAAAGAGTGCGCTGTCAAGAGAAAGGGTGAGTGCGCTGTCAAGAATGGAGGTGAGAGTAGTGAGAGTGACAAGGAGAGTGAGTTAGTTGTGACAGGTGAGCGAGGATGTACACCTGGGATGGAAGGATGCACACCTGGAATGGTAGAGCGTGAGTGGGAATGCACGCTGGAATTGGTAGTGAGGCACGTGGTTGGGTGTGCGAATGAGGGCACACCTGTGATTGTCACAGAGGAGGTGACCGAGAAAGGGGCGCGAAGAGGTGTATTGGTGAGGTGTGCTACCAACGAATGTGTGCCAAGGTGTTCGGTGGTCAGGTGTGTGACCAAGGCTGTGAGTGGAATGGGTGTGCCTGGGTGTGTAAGGAACGGTACAAGGAGAATGGGAACAGCTGCATGTATGAGCAAGGAACGGGCTGCGGGGTGTAAGCATGCAGGTGAAGCATCGACGTTACACGGGTTAAAGGTCAGGTCGACTTTTAGCCGAAGCGGGCCCTCGGTGCGTGCCGGGCTTCGCGTGCCGCGAGAACCAGCGGGGATCCGAGCCACGGCCGGTTCGAAAGAACCGCCGTGCGCGACCCACGCTGGGCCTCGCTTTGAACGGCCGCGTCTGTGCTCCAATAAGCGGAGCGGGCGGCTGGATGGGAAGGGTCGTCATGGCGACCACTTTCTGTTGAGGCATTCCGGCAGGTCGAGATCGAGCCATGGGATGGCTCCGTGCCGAGATGGTGCGTGGGATCTCGGCCCGGGTAAACCTCCTTCCCTGCACCGAATGCGGGATGCACCCAGCCGCTGGCACAGAACAACCAGCATCCATGGCTTGGCTTTACGAAGCCGGGCTTTGGATAGGAATTGGCGCACCGAGAGGATGTAATAAGTAGACGGGTGATGGTGATAGTGATAGTGATTTAAAACGAAAATTAGAAAAGTGAATAGAATTGGCAGTAAATGGAAAATTTTTGAATTGTTGGATTTGGACGAGCGAAATTGGTAGTGAGAGACCCCCGATGTGGTGGGATGGCAAATCCACCATCCCTCACAGGTGGGGGCAAAGGAGCAATAGCTTATGGGGTGTATGGCAGTGAAAACTAGCCCGGGTGGGTTAGGATATTGTGTGTAGGGATCTAGAAGAGATTGACATTAGGTAACGTTAAGTTTAGTTAGTGACTGATACCTGTAGTGGGGACGCAGGTAGATTAGTGTGGATGATAATGACGTGGGAGCGCAATAGTTTAAAGGGACGACTGGGAAGCGCAAGTTTCAGAAGGGAGTAGTTAGCTGAGATGATGCCGTGTGTGTGAGGATGGAACAGGTGTGATTGCACAGGTGTGCAATTGGACAGGTGTGTGGAGCAGTGTATGAGTAGTGAGTGTGTGGATCAGCGCGAATGCGCTTGGGGAGAGAAGGGTGCAGGTGGCACCAAGTGTGAGAGCACAGGTGTGCAAGTACAGGTGTGTGGAGAGAGTTGGAGTAAGTGGTACGGAGTGGTGTGCATGGTGCGAAGGTGTGGATGGGGGAAGAGTGGACCCCTTTCACGAATACCCGGCGCGGGTAGTGTAAGTGTTAGGTAGAGGGTATAGGTAAATTGTGGTTGGATATTGGCATCTGTGGTGCGGGTGACAGAATGGTATTGTGGATGGGTGCATTAGTGTCGTGGAAATGGCTGGGCGTGTAGCCTGTTAGTGTGTGTAGTTGGTTGGGCACTCCACCACTGTGAGGATGTCGGCCAGGTGAGGCCGCAGGTGGGCTCTGGGAGCCGGTAGAGTTGTGGATGGGGCCCGAGGATCCGGAGGACGGACCCGGGTAGCCCAGTGCCAGAAAGGGCACCGAGTGGGGAGAGCGCCAGAGGGCCTTCCCCAGGTAGTTAGGTTAGGGCAGGGAGCAGGTAAGCTCGGAGGCAACTGCAGTGGTGGAGGTGTGCAGGTGGGTAGACCCACTGGGAGAGGTACACGCCACAGCCCGGAAATTGTGCAAGGGCACCGGGAGATGAATCGGGGGAGTGAGACCCCAAATTGAAAAGCACCACAGTTTGGCCAATGGGAATTGGTTTTTAGAACCCATAGTGTAAGAGGGCCAATGGTTTGGCCGGAGAAAGACCCCGGGTAATGTAAAGTTGTTAAAGTCATTTAGGAAATAGGTAGGATTGATGAACCTGTCGCACCATACGCAGCCACTTACCTGAGGTGATGATGATGACTCCACACCTGTGTTTTCTTTGTTCTGTTGCAGGAAATGAGAATTGCTGTGAGGATTTGTGAGACGCATCACGACGTGGATGAGACATTGGGGTGATTCCATCTCTCCCTCCCTAGGAGGGACTGATGATGAATTGGTGATAGCAAATTATGATGTTGAGTTGGAGATGGCAAATTTTGATGAGAGTTGAAAATGGCAAATTTGATTGGTTAGGAGGGAGAGAAGACGAATTTGGTTGATGGGAGGAACGGGGAAGACAGTAGGGATGTTTGTTGATTTGTAAAGTAGATGTTTATGGGTAGTGTTGTGTTTTGTGGATACAGTAAGGGGTAAGGGAGGGGCCATGTAGGTTACCTGGTGGGGGGGGGGGGCGTACGATAGGAACGTACCTGTCTCACCTGGTTCCCATGTGCCCCCAGTGTGCATCACCTTACATTGCGTGCACTTTTGCGCCCTTACCACCTTACTCACTTGTCTGCTTCTTTTGTCTCCCACCTCCGAGGATCTGGCTTTGGGGTAGAGAGAGAGGAGAGAGAGGTGCTGGCTGCGCAGTTGTGAGCCTGCACTTTCGCTGTTTGCTGCCGGGATCGATACACCATATGGACCGCAATGTTTGTGGCCACCCACAATGGACCGCAGTTCGTTTGCGGCCAAGCACCACCCGTTGATGGACCTATGGGTCAACGTGGCACCTATGCCATAAAGGTGAACCACTGTTAATTAACACCACTGAAGGCCACACGAAGAGCAAGAGACACCTGCAGGGCTAGGGGTTGTCGAATTTATTTTTATTCCAATGAACAATGGTGACTGCACC